>NC_059192.1:18966914-19049414 GCF_020615455.1 Coregonus clupeaformis | reverse complement strand
GGTTGATTAAACTCATATCATTTCACACACTTATTAAAAATCAATAAACAGAATCCAGTCCAATTAAAACAGGTCACTTTCATTTTAAAGAATGCTAATAAATTACCTTGTTTGGAAGATTAACCCCCAGATTAATTTACTCCGGCCAACAGTGTGAAGTTAATAACCAACGTAATCTTCAGCCTAATGTCATAATTACGCTATTAAACGTACCATGTAAGATAATTGTTATTTTACAGCACTCCCAAGCATAGAGGCATGCAGTATACAAACACAAACAAGCATAGGGAGATATACAAACACACAAACACTCACTACAGATGTACAATCTTAATTTGATCACCCTGTTGCAGGATAACTTAAAGGAAATGTAAACTTGTAATGTATTTTAAGTTTAAAAAGGCTTCTGAAGTTTGTAATTTCCACTTTGAAATGTCATACTTGATTTTCCCTTATGAAAAATGTATCAAGCCCTACAAAAAACTGTTAATTAATTATAGTCCACATAATAATTAAAATGTCCTGTTGTTGCTGGATTATTTTCCTGCTGTAGCAAACTGGCTCAAATTACGATCCTACATCGGTACACATGCCATCACTCTAAAGATGTTTACTGAACTATGTTACAGCACAATATCAATTCCCATCAATATCAACAGTCAGTGAAAACATCACCGTGTGTATCATCATCATGGTAACCATTTTACATGTAAAGGGTACCGTGATTTCCTTCTACACTTACCGTATGTAATCCTTTTCAGCAGGATGAGGATGTGGCTGAGCTAGCCCCACAGGCCCATAAAGAAAGGCTAACTGGGAAAAACATGGCTACCCTATGAGCAGCCTGAGGCCAGAGAGAAGACCATTCTTCTGAAACAGCTATTCTCAGCTGTCCTCTTGGTGATCTCTAAATCGTTTGGGATTTCTTCATCATGTACATTAGGGCCTATAGCACTATGGAATTGTTAAGACCATATTTGTATGTTTGAGCTCTCCTCTCGGAAGTGGACAATACTAATGAAACTGCCTGTAACTATGATGATGATTATTTTATTTATTTAATTAATTGAATCAATTAACCCTCCAAGCCAGAGGCACAGGGAAAATGATACACTTTCAATTAAATCAGCTGCCCTTTAAAGTGTATCACATTTTCAGTGATTCACTTTAAAATGTGTTATTGGTGTCAAGTCGAATTTATTCTGTCATGCATGTCCCGCAGTCACATTACAAGCTGCAACTTATTAATCGAAGGAAGTGAGTTTTCTTGAAGGAAAAATACATGGATCTCAGTAGACCGAAACAGCTAAAAATGGCTGTGGAAAGCAGGGTCCTGAACCCTAGAGAAATCAGAAGCTCTGTAGCCTACTGCTTTAAACCCATGACAGTCTCACTTTATAAAGTCAATATCTATTCCAACCCCAGTGTCAAGGTCAGGCCTCAACAACAAAGAAGTCCTCTGTCACGTTCGTTCATGAACTGGTCAGACCAAGGCGCAGCGTGATATGCATACATGTTTATTTGACTTATAAACCCAACGACAAAACAAGAAACGAAACGTGAAGTCCAAGGTACACAAACAACATACCTAACACAGAACAAGATCCCACAACCCACTAGTGCCAATAGGCTGCCTAAGTATGGTCCCCAATCAGAGACAACGAGCGACAGCTGCCTCTGATTGGGAACCACACCGGCCAACATAGAAATACCCATACAAGAACCTATAACATAGAACAACACAACATAGAAAATCACACCCTGACTCAACAAATAAGAGTCCCCAGCGTCAGGGCGTGACATCCTCATAATAGAGGTGGTAAGGAAACAGCATAAATCATCAAACCAGAGCGGATGGATCACTTGTCAATGGAGTTTTATATATGGCTATTATAATCTTTATAATCTTTATAATCTTTATAATCTTTATCGACCCGGGTACATGTCAATCTGCACATGAATGGCCGCTTCTGTTTTTTGCCTTGGATGGGAACTCTGCTGTGGCCCTGTGATGTCGTGTCAAACTCTAGGGTTTTAACAGCTGTTTGAACAGAAATCATGATGAACTCTGTGCACATAGAATCTCAGAAATATGCAAAGGCAGGAATATAATTTCATTATGTCCCTTATGTTTTAAGAGGAAAGTCAGTTCCGCTAGCTTTTCGAGTACCAATTGTCATCACTAGCCCCTAGCATTGTACTGCACACCACTGACACTCAGTTGGGCCATGATAGTACTATTTCCTGTTCTACTTGAAGACCCAAATCCTACTTTAGTATGGTAGTGCACTTTCTATTTTTTTAAAGGAGTGGGGAAGTCCCACTCCTCACAAATGTTTCATTTTATTGGATAAGACCGAGGTTGAGGGGAACAATAGAGGAGAGAGTGTTCTGAAATAGCAGTGGGCCGGATTCAAACTCATGCTCCATCTGTGATCCGGAGGCAGTGGCTTAGACCACTTAGACCACTAGACCACCCTAGGCCACAGGGAAAGCTCTTTCTGAGCAGCAGTCAGGCCAGACAAATCTGTGTCTGTACAGCATCCTGTCCTCAAGGTGGATGGATCAATGGTGGGTCAACGCGTCGCCAGTCATGCGCTTCCATGCATCCCTTTGTAAAAATGTCAGGCCTCTCAGTCAACTGTGGCGTTGCTTTGAGTGGGTGGGGGAGCTAAATGCCACTGCTTGACACCTGCGGTGTCCATCCCCAATACATATCCTTTCACAGAGATGATCTAAAAACTGCTCGAGGCTGAGAGGGTACAGGTGTGACTATCTGTCAGGACAGCTGTACTGCATGTCAATGTATCACACTCATGCCTGCTGGCAAATGTTTCACGGTTGATCAAAATGACATTGAGGTTTTGATGGATTACTGCTATGACAGAGAAGGTAGTCATTTAATAAAATGATAGGGGGAATTAGGAATATATTTATAATTCTTTGAAGAAAGAAAATCACTAAATGTTTTATTAATAGTTAATAGAAATAGACAGGCTATGTCAGTGTTGGTTATATCATGTTCGTTTACAAGTAACCTGTAGTGAATGATTAAATGCCTCCCTTAGTCATATGGCGGCGCTGTTAAAGTTAGCATCATCAGGTACAATGTAGCTCAAGCCTTCTCTAACAATACAGCAGGAAATCAGTCAGTGTGCCTTAATTTCGAGCTATAGAACGCATGGCGCTTGAAGAGCAACATCAACTCTGCTCTCCACATCCTCAGAAAGCACCCAGTAACTAAAAATAAAAATATACTGTTGATGAAATTCTTGGTGAATCCTCTCCTGTGTATTTCATTACAAGACTGTCTGCCTCTGATGTTTGAATCTCCACAGAAAGTTTTTTCTCTGGAGACAGTTCAAAGAAAACCATCACTAACTTAGTGTAATTAGTGTATGGCAAGGATTTAAATTATTAGAACGCCTGGTGGTTCTTTGTTCGTTTAAATGCAGACAGGGAGGAAAAATAACAATACTGCTACCATCAATAGATGCGGCCTAAATGCATTGTTTATTTTTTCCTCATTACCGCAACATAAATTATTGCAGATTTAAATTTGAATTTATCAGGGACGTTCAATATCACATGTATTATGGTGAATTTAAACTAATTATTAGGCTTTCATTTAATTTCAAAGTACCACAAGCCAATCCTGGTCACAATGTTCAGACCTAGCTTAAAACACAAAATATCATTAGACGAAAAGCAAAATCTACAATATCCCATGTCATTATTTGCATATACTTATTACTTGGGATTTCTGAATAGCAAATTGTTATTGCGAGGGAAAATTATCATGAAAGCCCCGCTTTTTCTTCTCCTTTGTAATGGATTCATTTCAGAAGGACTTCTATTCAGCTGAATCCCATTATGTTCCAAATGACTGTCTGTGTAATTCAGCTCTGCTCCGGCTTCACTTGCTTGTTAGTGGGCAGAGCTGCCACTGTAAGAAGCCTAACAGGTACAAGAGAGCCAGGAGGATCCCTGTATACCTTATCAAAGCTGTACTACAAGCCGATAAGCCCCCTTTGTCTTTCAAATGGCCCACTGCTGGATCCCTATCTTCCATTTCTCAATTGATAGACCAACAAAACACCTCTGTACAGAGACCGTCTGACACACTGCTGTCTCCCATGTCCCATCCCCCTCTCCTTTAACCCCCATCACAAACTTTATCACTGTGTCAAACCAAAGGAGATTACACCTATCTGTCCTGGTCGAGATCTAATCACCAGGCCTAGAAACACCGGTGGGATCCATTCTTGATCTGTGGCTGAGTGAACCATGTTGTGTTGTACTATCTCTCCCAATAGGGAGTCCCCGCAATGCAGACAACAGGCAACTCTGGCCTGTCTGCTCCTCACAGCTCTACTACACCACACCGCATTGTACCTGCTAGCCTAGTCACTACAAAGCCGGTCATTGCGTTATGTGAATGCTACTTGCAAGACTTAAAGCCAAAATCACTTTGGCTGCACTCGGTACTAGTCTCACACCGTGAGCAACACCAGTGACACCAGTGACATCACAGCTTAATTTTTCAACAGATAACTATTGACTGATAAATAGAATTGAAGACCTATCCAAGTTTTGCGTAGCACAGCTTGGTTTTTCATGACGGCGGTGCCAATCGTTATTGTTGTGTATATGGCTCAGTTTTTCAAACCAACTGTAATAAAGGGATGAGCATTATTGCACGTTACTTAGGGAAATGAGAACGCATCGTTAGTGAGTGCCATGACTTTTACAGATACAAGATAAATTAGGCTAATTATTAGTCAGCTCATCAACCCCTCTTAGTCTTCCGTCCTAATGGCCTTGTCGCAATCCCGAAAGGTTAATGCCGGTAAGGAGAGGATGTTGTAGGGACGTTCTACTATTTAGCCAGTTCTTGCCAAGATTGGGCCTAGTACTGGGGATTGCTAAGCACAGATAAGCAGATGCTGTGGGTGTAAACATGTACTGTTGTAAACAATGTGCATCGTGACGCATCATTCATTCCAATGCTTCTAATGCTCTGAAAATGTATGTGTATATTGATGTGTATAGTGTATATTGATGTGTATATAGATGTGTAGTGTATATTGATGTGTATATTGATATGTATATTGATGTGTATAGTGTATATTGATGTGTATATTGATGTGTAGTGTATATTGATGAGTACATTGATGTGTAGTGTATATTGATGTGTATAGTGTATATTGATGTGTATATTGATGTGTATAGTGTATATTGATGTGTATTGATGTGTATTCAGGGCTCATCTGTGAAAGAGACCTTGGTCTCAGCATGATTCCCTGTCAAAATAAAGGTTAAATAAAACAATGAATGGTTAACACATACAGAGCCTTTCACTTCCTAGTCTTCAACCTCCTTCCTTCCCAACTGTGGCGAGCTTGAACTGTAACGTTTGGGCTTAATTTTGGGTATTACTAAGCATGTATATGGTGTAAACAACATGCATCATGACGCATCATATATTAGAACAGAGACTTTGGGTTCCTATTTTCACTCCCAATTACAATTGTGCCGAGCTCAAAGCCTGAAACGTTATTCTGCTGGGTAGAAGAAGAGAGATATAAAGGACGTAAATAGAAAGGTAGAAATGAGAAAGTGGTAGCAAAGCAAGAAATGTCAAGCCTGTTAGGGCTGCCTCGAGTGGCCAAAAGGGAGTGAAGTCGACAGGCAGAAATAGGGAATAACGTTTCAATCTCTATTTAGGGTCTAATCTACGCAAAATGGTTGCCTTGTGAAAAATAGCATGGTAAAGGCGCCGACAGCCAGAGATGGAGATGGAGTTTTAGATAAAGAGAATGTGAAGAATCAAGAAGGGAAAAATATGAAGAAACTAACTGGCCTGTTGTTCAGTTTGCAGCATGGTCGCAACTTGGTCACACCTTTACCATTTAGTATCCTTACAGCTCCACACTTTTTTACGTGATGGATGTCAAAGCAACCGAGCCTATAGGGGTATTAGTCTCCATACCAGGGGCAGGATTAAGTCAGCTAGTTACATGTACATTCATCTCTTCTCAGGGGCCTAGCTTGTTGGAAAAGTGTAGAGCCCAGCAATAATGAACCACAACAGGACTGAGTGCACTTGCAAAATTGAATACGTTTTGTTATTTGGCAGACACGCTTATCCAGAGCGATTTACAGCAGTGAGTGCATCTATTTTCATACTTTTGATTGTACTGGTCCCCCGTGGGAATTGAACCCACTACCCTGGCGCTGCAAGCGCCATGCACTACCAATTGAGCCACACAGGACCATGGTATGGTTGCGTGCATGTGTATGTGTCTGTGTCAATGGAGGCTCCTCAGAGGACCATCCTCAGTGAATTTCAGAAAAATTAGTTAGATAGTGCATAAAATGTGGTGAGTGGTTGACTCAAAAAGAGAGAAAAACAATAGTTGAACAGTTTTGAACCAATACAATTCTTAAAAAATGAAGGAGAAGCAAGAGAGAGCGAGAGACAGAGCGAGAGATAGCTATATTTCATTTTTTTTTGTTTCACTTTCACTTACTTAGCTAGAGAATGCAGCTAGCTAGTTTAGCCTACTCAAACACCCGGCTCAAAGAGAAAGGGATGCTATGTTAGCTAGCTGGCTATGGCTATCCAACACTGGAACTCTTCCAAGTCAAGATAAGCTTTTGGTTGTATTAATTAATTGCAACCGGGGCCCACCAGTGTAACTGCTAAACTGCTTGCTGTACACTGTACTGCATGATTGTAGCGGGTTTACTAACGCGTTAGTTCTAGTAGCTAGTTCTAGTGACTATGTCGTTAGGTAATATGGTGACAATGATGTAGGCTGTGTGTTGCAGTTAGCGGTTATGTTATGAAGGGTTGGCTTGGAAGTTTAGTGCACATCAGCTGTTGTGATGTGCACTAAAGTCCACAAGCGAAGGGAAAAGGTGAGAGGAGGAGAGCGCATAGATGCGAGAAGGAATTATACAACGAGCAAAGTGATCATGCTGTTTGTACGTGGCTGCGGGTGATCAGGATTGTATTCATTCTTCCGATTCTGTAGAAAATTTTTTCTTAAATGGAAGCAAATGGAATGAAACAGGGATAAACATACCTGAATTTGTCCAATAGAAACTCTTGTTTGCAACTGTTGGACTAATGATTACACCCTAGCTCAGATAGATGCAGGCAAGAGTGTGCAAGGCGGTATTGAATGTGGCACCTTGTCACCTTGATTACAAAAAAATTTCTCTAGACCTGTACACCTACATTTTAAACTTTCATTTGTATGCTAGATTGTACTCCGGAGCGGCGCAGTGGTCTAAGGCACTGCATCGCAGTGCTAACTGTGCCACTAGAGATCCTGGTTCGAATCAAGGCTCTGTCGCAGCCGGCCGCGACCGGGAGACTCATGTGCGCCGCACAATTGGCCCAGGGTAGGGGAGGGAATGGCTGGCAGGGATGTAGCTCAGTTGATAGAGCATGGTGTTTGCAACGCCAGGGTTGTGGGTTCGATTCCCACGGGGGCCAGTATAAAAAAACATGTATTCACTAACTGTAAGTCGCTCTGGATAAGAGCGTCTGCTAAATGACTAAAATGTAATGTAAATGTTGTAGCAACCTCATGATGGGTATAGGGAAAATTCGAGTATCATGTAGTAGCTTAAACCTATCGATGTTACATTGAACAGGGTGAATGGAATTTGAATAACAGTCATTCAATATGCTGTAATAGAAATAAGGCCATGCTCATGAAAAAATAAATCGGCCTCCCTCATCTTAAACGGCGACCGTCACTGGTATTCATGTATATGTGTGGCTCATGGCTGTGGACCCTAATTCAAATTGGGATGCTGGGTGATTAAATCGTCATGGGTCTGCCTTGTTCCACTTCCCCGTAATTGATATTACTCCTTATTCTCCTTATTATGTTCAGAGAAAAACAGTTACACGAACCAACCAATGCGAAAACCCTATAAAACATGTGTCAAACACAAGTCTCGCAGGCAGAATCCGGCACACATTTCTATCTGGGCCCTGCAATGATTTGGGTTTTCAATTAATTTTGGCCCGCTTCCATACAGCTTGCGTTGCGCATCACTACAAGTCACAGCAAGCACTCCCAATGTGCTGCATGCCAAATGGAAGTGCATTGCCATACACCCACCCCTCTCCCAGACCCCCTCTCCCAGACCTCCCAGACCAAAAGTTTAAGCCTGTTGTAGGCCCATGCCAAGTTTCGGTTCCAACAGGTCATTGCTGTAGCCTACAGAAAATGTTATATTGGTTGTCAAAATGTTATAAGATAAGGATTCACGTGCGGGTGTAAATTACTACTAAAGGACAACAGGACACACAAGCAAATATAAATGAGTCAACAGTTTAAATGAGTCATTTACTTTATGAAATTATAGCTTGATCAAATCAAATCAAATATTATTTGCCACATGCGCCAAATACAACATGTGTAGGCCTGTGAAGTGAAGTGCTCACTTGCAAGCCCTTAACCAACAATGCAGTTTTAAGAACAATAAGTGTAAAGTAAAAAATAGATAAGTAAAAAATAAAAAAAATAACAGTAGGGAGGCGATATACAGGGGGTACTGGTACAGAGTCAATGTGCGGGGGCACTGGTTAGTTGAGGTAGTTGAGGTAATATGTACATGTGGGTAGAGTTAAAGTGACTATGCATAGATAATAAACAGAGAGTAGCAGCAGCGTAAAGGAGGGGGTGGGGTGGGGGGATAATGCAAATAGTCTGGGTAGCCATGATTAGCTGTTCAGGAGTCTTATGGCTTGGGGGTAGAAGCTGTTTAGAAGCCTTTTGGACCTAGACTTGACGCTCCGGTACCGCTTGCCGTGCGGTAGCAGAGAGAACAGTCTATGACTTGGGTGGCTGGAGTCTTTGACAATTTTTAGGGCCTTCCTCTGACACCGCCTGGTATAGAGGTCCTGGATGGCAGGAAGCTTGCACTCACATCTGTGAATTCAACTTCAATTGCGCTGCTTTCGTGTGTCCCGTTTATTGTGCGCAGCAAAGGGAAAGTGTACAGACACATGCTAACAGACCTAGCTAGGCTACTAAAATGTTGCAGTCTGGCTTTGGCTTTTAAAGCTTGACAATGAATAACCAAAAACCTAAACCAGCAACAAAACACCAAAGGAGAAACTCAAATAATAGGCTATCTGGCCCGCAAATTCATTGTGTTTTTTCAATATGGCCCTTGCGCAGATTAAGTTTGACACCCCTGCTATAAAACGTTATGAATTAACAAAAATATAAGGCAATAAAGCACTTGAAAACCAGGCTTTGACACTTTCCCCCTAAAAATTCAGCCTTGGGCAATGGGTGACATTTCTCCCAGTCATGGAGCATGTCCCTGTTATGTGGGGTGTTGTATGGAGACATTCACCTCTGATAGGCTTCCTCCATTTTAATGATGTCTATCTTCTCCTCAGCAAGCGCCAGTGAAAGCATCTTCGAATGAGAGTGGAACAACAGTGCAATACACTCTATCCAGCAAACTGGGAACATTCCCAGAACATTAGCTAAGATTCCCATTAAGTTCCAGTTAGTGTTATAACTTAGGATGATAACATCCCAAACAAAGGATGTTTTTTATAACAAAATATTATATTTTCCCAAAAATGTTTTAAATGAAATGTTATACATTTCGAGAGAGTTCTCAGGGATTCTTGCCATGGCTGTGTACATCCCGCCCCAAGCCGACACCAAAAATGCTCTAAAAGATCAACTGAACCAACTGGAGACCGCATACCCGGAGGCAGCGTTCATTGTCGCGGGGGAATTTAAAAAAAATAATTTGAGGGCCGTGCTCCTGAATTATTATCAACACATTGACTGTTCAACTCGTGCAAATTCAATGCTTGGCCACTGCTACACACCTTTTCGACATGGATAAAATGCCCTCTCCCGTCCTCCTTTCGGCAAATCTGACCATGACTCCATTTTGCTCCTCCCCGCCAACAAACAAAGACTCAAGAGGAAGGTTCCGGTGGTCAGGTCTGTACAGCGCTGGTCTGACCAATCAGAATCCATGCTCCAATACTGTTTTGATCACGTGGACTGGAATATGTTCCGACTCAGTCACCGGATTCATGAAAAAAATGCATAGATGACGTGATACCGATAGTGTCTTTCAAAACTTTACTGATTAAAAAACGTGGATTGTTGGCAGCCTTGTCGGAAAACTGAAGGAGAGAGATGCTGCTTATAAACACATCAAGGTGACCGGGGACAATAGTTTGGTTAAACAGTACAAATACGACCTACGCAGATCGATCAAGATTGCGAAAGACAAGTATAGGGACAAAGTGGAGGAGCAATTCAGCGGGTCGGACACAAGGCGTATGTGGCAGGGGCTTCTAACGATCACGGATTACAAAAAGAAAGCCAGTCACATCGCGGACTCCAACGCTGTCCTGCCGGACGAGCCAAACTCCTTTTTCTCACACTTCGAGCATGACGACTCTGAGCTGCCGAGGAGAGCCCCTGAGGACAACGAGGGCCACGTGCTTACGGTCTACACGGAGGATGTATGTAAGTCATTCAAACGTGTTAACCCTTGCAAGGCAGCCAGCCCTAGCCGCACCCTCAGAGCATGTGCATACCAGCTAATGTGGGTAGTATTTTCAGACATCTCTCTCTAGCTCAGGCCGTTATCCCCATCTGCTTCAAGACTATCATCCCCGTGCCCAAGAAAGGGAAAGCAACTGAACTGAATGACTACCGACCAGCAGCACTCACTTCAGTCATGATGAAGTGCGTCGAGAGGCTGGTCAAAGACCACATCACCGCCTCCTTCCCGACACACTCGACCCTCTCCAATTCGCCTACTGCCCCGACAGATGCACAGACGACGCATTCGCCATTGCACTGCACACTGACCTCACCCACCTGCACAAAAGGAATGCATATGTGAGGATGCTGTTCATCGACTACAGCTCGGCCTTCAATACCATAGTGCCCTATAAGCTCACCACAAAGCTCACAGCCCTGGGACTGAACTCCTGCCTATGCAACTGGCTCCTGGACTTCCTGACGGGCCGCCCCCAGGTGGTGAAGGTAGGCAACATTACTTTCTCCACACTGATCCTCAACACGGGGGCCCAACAAAGGTGCATCCTCTGTCCCATCCTGTACTCCCTGTATACCCATGTATATCCAACTCCATCATCAAGTTCGCTGATGTCACGACAATAGTAGACCTGATTACCAGCAACGACGAGATGGCCTACAGGAAGGAGGTAGGCACTCTGACGGTGTGGTGCCAGGTAAACAACCTCTCCCTCAACGTCAGCAAAACAAAGGAGCTGATTGTGGACTTCAGGAGGAACCAGGCTGGGCATGCCCCCATCCTCATCAACGGGGCCACCGTGGAGACGGTCAGTAATGTCAAGTTCCTCGGCATCCACATCTCAGAGGAGCTGAAATAATCTAACCACACGGACACTGTGGTGAAGAAGAAACGACAGTGACTCTTCAACCTCAGGAGGCTGAAGAAATTCTGCCTGTCCCCGAGGGTCCTCACTGTGTTCTACAGGAGCACCATCGAGAGCATACTGTCGGGCTGCATCACAGCCTGGTACGGCAACTCCACCACCGCGGACCGCAAGGCGCTACAGAGGGTGGTGCACTCAGCCGAACGCACCATTGGGTGCACACTGCCTGCTCTCCAGGACACCTACAACACCAGGTGTCTTAGGTAGGCCAAGAAGATCATCAGGGACCCCAGCCACCCGAGCCACGGACTGTTCTCCCCGCTTCCATCACTCTGAAGCGGGCAGTATAGGAGCATCATGTGAAAGACTGGCCACTAGCTTCTACCCCAGACCATCAGGCTGCTGAATAGCCACCACTAGTAAGTATTCTATAATCATCACTATGACTGGACAGTTTGTGTGTTATGAGAACATTTGCCGCGACCTAATGATAGTTCTGGGAACTTTCACAGAAACCAATTTTGGTTTGCTGGGTAGTCATTGAGGAGAAAAGAGGAGCACACAGTGTCCCATAATAGTGCACTACTTTTGATTAGATCCACTGAGGGAACCGAATAGGGCCCTGGTGGAAGGTAATGCCCTATATGGGAAATATATAGTATTATATGACGCACCAGCCTACAGTGTGTGTTGCCATGGCCACATACAGAGCTGTGTTGACAGTGGCCCTGTCGCTGCTTGTCCTACAGTCGTTATTACAGGATGCTTGGCATGCTCTCCCTCAGCCACTAATGACTGGTGTTTAATCAGGCCACTCATGTTAGGGAGCAGGATATAAAGGCTGGCAAAAGGACAGCACTACATTAGCTGAAATAATGTGTGTGATAGAAATACAATAATAGCTTAGTGGTATAGTAGCATGATATTGTATGGTAGCCTCACAGAAATATAAGTAATTCATATCTCATTTCTATGGGTAGCCTACTCATTTGAGTTTTTATGTCTTAAGATGTCGTGCTGGAGCACTTTACAGTCATTCATGTCCTATGGTGTTTTTTACAATGGTCTCATGCCTTCAACACAAACACATACTAAACCAATTAACTAGTTGGTTGTTATTTCCATTATGTTCATGTTGAAAATAACGCCCTGTATGTGTTTTACTAGGAGGTATTCATGAAAATGAATAGTGCTGTCACGTCTCCTCCCGTTGCTCCCCTCCGGCGCTCTCGCCGTTCTACTGAGCCACCGGTCTGAGCGCACCACCTCTGCAACACCGGAATGGAAACCCAACGCACCCCAATCACCTCCAGCGCACCTACACGTCATCATCTCATCACCATCCCTATTTAGCCCTGGACTGTTCCTAATGATGTTGTGTGTGATTGTTAAGCTTCATGTCGTTTACTCTATGTTTGTTATTTCTCATTGTTAAGTAAACCTTGACCTTGTTAATTCCTGCGTCTGCTGCCTGCCTCTTCGTATACTCAGTACTCGTCACAAGTGCATTATGTGATAACTATGTTTGTTAAGAAAAACATATCTTAGCATTTGACCATTTGCATTACAGAATATTGGCCTACATATGGAATTTAGGTCATGTCGGTTAACCTTGTTTTTTCCATATATTAATAAATAACCTAGCTAGATATTGTTCAGTATATTTCTCAGTACAATTTAAACATATAACTGACAGTATCCTGGCAGGTTCTCGTGCATGCTTTGCCTCAAGGACTGCAGTATGTTCCACAGGGTTTCCATTCTCTGATTTCTTTGTGCTAAGAAACCCACCCCAAGACACCTCAGAAATCGCTGCCAGCAATTTATGGGCCATAACCTCCTCTGTTTTAAAGAACTTGTTTACAGACTATCTCGTCGAGGCTTGCTGTGCAGCAATACCACTGGGTCGTGCCACAGAGGTCCATAGCTTCAGAACTGCACAGAGAAGAGTAAACTCAAAAACATCTATCAGCTTTACAGCCATCTTGAGACAAAGGAGGAGTGACCACCAGCAGCAGAATCATCATACTCACCCTTTTCACGTCTTTTCCAAACGTCTCGCTGAAGCTGGTGCCCAGTATTTCAAACTGGACGTGAGAATTGGATCCGTTCGCTTTGAAATCCATAGTTCCTGTGAGGCCTGTGATATGTCCCTGTGATGGGAGAGAGAGGGAGGGAGATAGAAAGAGAGAGAGAATATAGGATGAATTTCATAGAAAGTGTGAGCTCTCACAGTGTCACAACAAGACCACCTGTCCAGTGCCAAGCCCTTTAGTATCAAGTCCATAATGAAATTGATGCGCTCCCAAAGCCAGTTTAATATTTTGGTTGAATCAGTTTGCACGTTTGAACCAGTGACACTGTGCTAGGGACAGGCCGAGATCTCTGAGACAAAGATGCGCACACACACACACACACTCACACACACACACACACACCAATACTGCTCTAAAGACATAATAGTCTCTGCAGAGGAAATCTAGTACGTAGCACCTTTTAGTGCTGAAGATATTGAGTCCAGAGAATGGCAATAGCAGAAATGACATGGAAGTCAAGGGGGTGGCAACCATCTTCATCTCCCACAGCTGTGCATCTCCAGTTGTAATGCAAGTAGAGGGAATTAGATTCAAGGACCATTTTATTATTTTCTGCTTCCGACTTTATTCACGGCCTTGTGCCCTTCTGGTTTTGAAAAACAGTGGATTCACAACCTATATTCCTTGAACAACATTTCAAGTATTCAGCATGATGATGTCATGACTTCCTCCGAAGCTGCCTCCTCTCCTTGTTCGGGAAGGCTTCGGCGTTCATCGTCACCGGCCTTCTAGCCACTGCCGCTCCTCATCTCATCATTCCATTTGTTTTGTCTTGTTCATTACACACACCTGGTTCATATCCCCTCATCAGTACCTGTATAAGTGTTTCCTCTGCCCCCTTGTCTTTGTGTGTAATTATTTATTGTGGAGGATAGAGAAGCTCGGTGGAGCTCCTTGTATTTTGTATTGCTGGGAATATTCCCAGTGTGCCTTGTTGTTTCCAGTGCGCCTGTTTTGCGCACTGAAGCATTTTGACGCATTACTGCGTAACTCCTGTTATTCTGTGATTTACCCTCCTGTGCCTGAATTCGAAATCACTCATCACAGAATCACACACCAAGACATGGAGTCAGCAGGAGAGGAGCACTTGCCTGGAGTTGTGGCGCAGGTCCGGGAGCATTCTACAATACTAGCCAGCTTGGGAGAAGCGATGGATCGGGTTCTCCAGGTCGTCCAACGCCTGGAGAGGAGAGGACCCGATCTTTCGGGACCAGCTGAGTGATCAGATCCAGCCACCCACACCCCAGCACCCAGAGGGATTCATATATCACGACCAAGGGATTTTGATGGGACAGCTGCCCGCTGCCAGGGATTCCTCCTGCAACTGGATCTATACTTCTCGACCATCAGCCCGGCTCCATTGGAGCCCTCGTCTCCTGCCTCTCGGGGAAAGCCCTGGAGTGGGCCAAAGCGGTCTGGAGTGAAGGAGGAGCCGCGTTGGACAACTACGGAGAGTTCGCTCGCCTCTTCCGGGCCGTATTCGATCACCCGCCCGAAGGTAGAGAGGCGGGCGAGCGGCTGTTCCACCTGAGGCAGGGGACGAGGACCGCGCAGGACTTTGCCCTGGAGTTTCGTACTCTAGCGGCTGGGTCCGGGTGGAACGAGCAGGCCCTCATCGACCATTTCCGGAGCCACCTGCGAGAGGACGTCCGAAGGGAGCTAGCCTCACGGGACACCACGTTGTCCTTCAATCAACTGGTGGACATGGCCAACCGGTTGGACAACCTGCTGGCTTCTAGAGGACGTCCTGGAAGGGGCCTCCCCGTTTCACCCACCCCCCCCCCCCACCCCGGATCACGAGATGATGGAGCTGGGTGATGCGGTGATCCGGGAGAGAGGAGGACGACAGCGCCAGTGCCACTCTCGTGGCACGAGAGGACATTCTACTGCACGCTGTCGTCAACGTTCTTTTGGATCTGGAGGCGGCAGGCAGGGCACTCTCGCGTCACCCCAGGTATCGAACACTCGTTCAGAGCCCTCTGCTGCACACTGTACCCTACACATCCACTTCCCTGATTACACAGTAGTTCCCCAGTGTAAGGCGCTGGTCGATTCAGGTGCAGCTGGGAACTTTATGGACAGGTTATTAGCGCATATTCTAGGTATTACATTGGTTCCCCTATCCATTCAACTCCCCATCAGAGCACTTGACAGTCAACCATTAGGGTCCGGGTTCATTAGGGAAGTTACAGCACCAGTCACTATGGTTACGCACAAGACCCATAGAAAGCAAGTCACCTTTTTTATTATTGAGTCTCCTGATTTCCCTGTTGTGTTGGGTCTTCCCTGGTTAGCACTACACAACCCCACATTTTCAGACCAGACACTACCTCCACCGTGCGCATTCCTCCCGAATACCTCGATTTGGCGACCTCGTTTTCCAAAACGCAGGCGACCAAATTACCACCTCATCGGGCGGGGGATTGTGCGATAAACCTCCAGGTAGACGCTGTGCCTCCCAGGAGTCATGTGTATCCCCTGTTGCAGGCTGAAACGGATGCGATGGAGACAGGGGTTCATACGTCCCTCCACTTCGCCCGCCTCCTCGAGTTTCTTTTTTGTGAAGAAGAAAGACGGAGGTTTGTGCCCTTGCTTTGATTACCGAGCACTGAACAAGGTATATAGTTATAGTTATCCTCTACCCCTCATTCCATCTGTAATCGAGTCAATGCATGGGGCGCGCTTCTTCACAAAATTAGATCTCCGTAGTGCGTACAACCTGGTGCGTGTCCGAGAGAGGGACGAGTGGAAGACAGCGTTTAGCACAACATTTTTTACATTTTTAGTCATTTAGCAGATGCTCTTATCCAGAGCAACTTACAGTTAGTGAGTGCATAATTTTTTTTTCATACAACCACGGGGCATTACAAATACCTGGTGATGCCGTACGGTTTGATGAATGCTCCATCCGTCTTCCAGTCCTTTGTGAACGAGGTGTTTCGGGAAATGCTTGGTCGTGGTGTAGTGGTCTACATCAATGACATTCTGGTGTATTCTGCTACGCACGCCAAACATGTGTCCCTGGTTCGCAAAGTGCTGGGCCGACTGTTGGAACATGACCTTTATGCCAAGGCAGAAATGTGTCTGTTTTTCCAGCAGTCCGTCTCCTTCTTCGGATACCGCATTACCAACTCAGGTGTGGAGATGGAGGGAGATTGCATTTCAGCCATGCGTAATTGGCCGACTCCAACCACGGTAAAGGAGGTGCAGCGCTTTATTGGCTTTGCCAACTACTATCAGAGGTTTATCCGGGGTTTTGGCAAGGTCGCAGCTCCCATCACATCTCTGTTGAAGGGTGGGCCATCCCGGCTCCGCTGGTCTGCTGAGGCTGACCTCAGCCCCGGTACTGGCCCATCCAGATCCATCACTACCATTCGTAGTGGAGGTGGATGCGTCCGAGGTAGGGCTAGGCGCTGTCCTATCTCAACGCTCGGCACGCCACCCAAGCTCCGCCCCTGTGCCTTCTTCTCCAAGAAGCTCAGCCCGGCGGAGCAGACCTACGATAGTCCCGGCCTCCTGCATTGTGGCGCCGGTAGTGTGGGCGGTGGACGCGGACATAGAGTGGGCGTTACGCACAGAGCCATCTCCACCTCAGTGCCCAGCTGGGCTGCAGTACGTGCCATCTCTTGTCCGTGACCGTCTGATCTATTGGGCACACACGTCCCCCTCCTCTGGTCACCCAGGTTTCGGCCGTACAGTGCGCTGCCTGACCGGAAAGTACTAGTGGCCTACCTTGGCTAAGGACTTGAGGGTGTATGTCTCCTCCTGCTCGGTGTGCGCCCAGAGTAAGGCACCTAGGCCCCTCCCAGCGGGTAAGTTACAGCCCTTATCAGTTCCACAATGGCCATGGTCCCACCTGTGTATTGACTTTCTCACTGATCTTCCCCTCTCTCCGGGGTCCCCAGTTTACATCCAGAGTCTGGAAGGCGTTCATGGAATGTCTGGGGTCTCGGTCAGCCTGACCTCTGGGTTTCACCCCAAGAGTAATGGGCAGGTGGAACGGGTGAATCAGGATGTGGGTAGGTTCCTACGGTCCTACTGCCAGGACCGGCCGGGGGAGTGGTCGGTGTTCTTGCCATGGGCAGAATATGCCCAGAACGCTCTCTGCCACTCCTCTACTAACCTATCGCAATTTCAATGTGTTTTAGGTTATCAGCCTGTTCTGGCACCGTGGCATCAGAGCCAGACCAAAGCTCCTGCGGTGGATGACTGGTTTCGGCGCGCGGAGGAGACGTGAAACGCTGCTCACGTTCACCTCCAGCACGCCATGCGTCGCCAGAAGGCCAAACGCTGACCGGAATCTGCCCTTCCGCCTGCCCTGCCGGAAGCTGAGCCTGCGGTTTGTGGGTCCGTTCAAAGTCCTGAGGAGGATAAACAAGGTTACATATAGGTTATTACTCCCTCCAGATTACCATATTAACCCCTCGTTCTTTCCATGTGTCTCTCCTCAGGCCGGTGGTGGCTGGTCCGCTCCAGGAGTCTGAGGTGCGGGAGGTTCCTCCGCCCCCTCTGGACATCGAGGGGCCCCTGCGTACTCCATCCGTTCCATCCTGGATTCGAGGCGTCGGGTGGGGGGCCTTCAGTACCTCGTGGAGTGGGAGGGGTACGGTCCGGAGGAGCGGTGCTGGGTTCCGGTGAGGGATATCCTCGACCCCTCCCTATTGCGGGATTTCCACCGTCGTCATCCGGCTTGCCCTGCTCTGTGTCCTCCTGGCCGGCGCTCCTAGTGGCCGGCGTGCTGCTGGAGCTGCGCGTCAAGTGGGGGGTACTGTCATGACTTCCTCCGAAGCTACCTCCTCTCCTTGTTCGGGCAGGCTTCGGCGTTCGTCGTCACCGGCCTTCTAGCCACTGCCGCTCCTCATCTCATCATTCCATTTGTTTTGTCTTTTTTATTACACACACCTGGTTCATATCCCCTCATCAGTGCCTGTATAAGTGTTCCCTCTGCCCCCTTGTGTTTGTGTGTGATTGTTTATTGTGGTGGATAGAGAAGCTCGTTGGAGCTCCTTGTATTTTGTATTGCCGGGAATATTCCCTGTGTGCCTTGTTGTGTTTTGACGCATTACTGCGTAACTCTGTGTTTCGGAATAAATCCTGTTATTCTGTGATTTACCCTCCTTTGCCTGACTCCTTCGAAATCACTCATCACAGATGAAACACTGCCCTACCCTATGCTTTGACTTCTTTCTCCCCTCTCTCTCCAGATAAAATCCTGCGACTTGTGACTGCAGGCCGCCCAACAACCTGCCCGCTTGACCCCATCCCCTCCTCCCTTCTCCAGACCATCTCCGGTGACCTTCTCCCCTACCTCACCTCGCTGATCAACTCATCCTTGACCGCTGGCCATGTCCCTTCCGTCTTCAAGAGAGCGAGACTTGCTCCCCTTCTCAAAAAACCAACACTCGACCCCACTGATGTCAACAACTACAGACCAGTATCCCTTCTTTCTTTTCTTTCCAAAACTATTGAGCGTGCCGTCTTTAGCCAACTCTCTTGCTATCTCTCTCAGAATGACCTTCTTGATCCAAACCAATCAGGTTTCAGGACTGGTCATTCAACTGAGACTGCTCTTCTCTGTGTCACGGAGACTCTCCGCACTGCTAAAGCTAACTCTCTCTCCTCTGCTCTTGTCCTTCTAGACCTGTCTGCTGCCTTTGATACTGTGAACCATCAGATCCTCCTCTCCACCCTCTCCGAGCTGGGCATCTCCGGCGCGGCTCACTCCTGGATTGCGTCCTACCTGACCGGTCGCTCCTACCAAGTGGCGTGGCGAGAAGCTGTCTCCGCACCACGTGCTCTCACCACTGGTGTCCCCCAGGGCTCAGTTCTAGGCCCTCTCCTTTTCTCCCTATACACCAAGTCACTTGGCTCTGTCATATCCTCACATGGCCTTTCCTATCATTGCTACGCTGACGATACACAACTAATCTTCTCCTTTCCCCCTTCTGATAACCAGGTGGCGAATCGCATCTCTGCATGTCTGGCAGACATATCAGTATGGATGACGGATCACCACCTCAAGCTGAACCCTGGCAAGACGGAGCTGCTCTTCCTCCCGGGGAAGGACTGCCCGTTCCGTGATCTCGCCATCACGGTTGACAACTCCGCTGTGTCCTCCTCCCAGAGTGCGAAGAGCCTAGGCGTGACCCTGGACAACACCCTGTCGTTCTCCGCCAACATCAAGGCGGTGACCCGCTCCTGCAGGTTCATGCTCTACAACATTCGGAGAGTACGACCCTGCCTTACACAGGAAGCGGCACAGGTCCTAATCCAGGCACTTGTCATCTCCCGTCTGGACTACTGCAACTCGCTGTTGGCTGGCCTCCCTGCCTGTGCCATTAAACCCCTACAACTCATCCAGAATGCCGCAGCCCGTCTGGTGTTCAACCTTCCCAAGTTCTCTCACGTCACCCCCCTCCTCCGCACACTCCACTGGCTTCCAGTTGAAGCTCGCATCCGCTACAAGACCATGGTGCTTGCCTATGGAGCAGTGAGGGGAACGGCACCTCTGTACCTTCAGGCTCTGATCAGTCCCTACACCCAAACGAGGGCATTGCGTTCATCCACCTCCGGCCTGCTGGCTCCCCTTCCTCTGCGGAAGCATAGCTCCCGCTCAGCCCAGTCAAAACTGTTCGCTGCTCTGGCACCCCAATGGTGGAACAAGCTCCCTCACGACGCCAGGACAGCGGAGTCACTCACCACCTTCCGGAGACATCTGAAACCCCACCTCTTTAAGGAATACCTGGGATAGGATAAAGTAATCCTTCTAACCCCCCCCCCCAAATTGTAAAGTGGTTATCCCACTGGCTATAGGGTGAACGCACCAATTTGTGAGTCGCTCTGGCTAAGAGCGTCTGCTAAATGACGTTAATGTGCCCTTGAGCAAGGCACTTAACCCTAATTGCTCCTGTAAGTCGCTCTGGATAAGAGCGTCTGCTAAATGACTAAAATGTAAATGTAAATGTAATGAAAGTCAATCAATCACGATCACAATCACAATAAAAAAAAACATCAAAATATCTCTGTTTCACTGTAATGACTAGGGAAATCAGGCAAACAATTCATACAGTATAAGGTTAGAAAAAGGTTCTTGTTCATGTTCTGAACTAAATTTTACCATTTGGATGTTCTCCAGCATGGACCAGCCTCCATTCCAAGGCTTGGTGGACTTCTTGATGCAGTTCAGACTGGCCATGCTGTGCCACTTCCTGTCCACCAACTTCCTCTGGAAGGCGTTGGCCAGTGCCAGCACGCTGTCATACAGGTACAAGTTGGACACCTGGAGTACAGACAGTCACAGGCACATAGTGGGAGGAGGAGGGAGAAAACACCATATAATTACATACAGGACTCTAGAACGGGCATTAGCATCCTACTAATATGCCTAAAAATCGTCCATCTTGGTCAGGAAAATGTCCATTCTAGAAACTGATAACATATCGTAAAATGTTCTATTAAACACAACAGAGATTGGAGACCATGGAAACCAGTTAAACGTGATTAGATCATTGTTGATGCACAACAATACAATTTAAGCTGCACCATAATGGAGTTTTGGTGTGTTTGATAGGACTGGTGTGTTTTGATGCGTTTAATAGGACCAGGATTTCCCATGGGTATTGTCTGTTTGTGTGTCATGCTGACTTGGAAAACTACTGCATAAACAAAGGTTAGAAAGGCTTTATAAACATAGCCCTGTGGTTGTCTGTCAAAGCAACGCCACATATGTTGGTCTGGCTCTAATGGGGAGTGAATGGGTGCTAATCCTAGTGACCTCTGGGACTAGGAGGCACTGTAATTGGGAGTAGGACACAGCTGGGGACATCAGGAACCCAAAAACACACATGCATGCACACTTAAACACACAAGCCCCCATCTACCACACTCCCCTTTCAAACTGACACACAGCATGACAGCCCCCTTGAGCAGATGTGAGTCCAGTACCAGAGTCAACCCAGAGCCATGGAGCAAAAACAAAATGCACAGTGACAAATAAACAGTGGAGCAGTCCAACTGTTTCAGAGATGAAGGACACAGACTTCACACTGGGCTACGATAATGTCAAAACCTGCACTGACAATTCATGCCATCTCCCTTCTCCAGCATGTTAGAATAACAACATTAAGCAATACTGAGCTGCATCCGCATTATAATACTACAGGCTACCTCATGCATCCACCCCTCATCATGATATGATTGTGATAACTTACACACATATCTGTTGTAATTATTATGCCTTTTGTCATTTTAGAGTGTGAACCCACAATCAGGACCACGCCCGTAATGTGCAGGCCTACCAGAGTGCTGTAATTCATGCAGTAAAGCAGTCTGCACTAGTCTGTGGCCAGATTAGAAGCCTCAAGGACAGCTATGAGCTAGACTGGGCTCGGCTAACTGAGTCCAGGCAGGGCTAACTGATGCTGGGATGGACTAAGAAAGGGTAGTCTCGTAAACCCAACCCTAGGCAAAAGCAGTGGGGTCTGGTTTGAATGAGGGACTCTTTTGGCATAGAGGAACTACGTCACTGCCGACGTCGATAACGAAAAACTCCCAACAAATCAAGAGGAAAACCAAAGGTTGCAGGCAAAATCTTTGCAGTGGTTTTAGTTAAAGGAACATTTTCACCCAAAAATTATATTTTGGTATTTGTTTCATTAGTCCATTGTTGACATAGTCCCAAAATGTTTTGCTTGTCAGCACTCAAGTTTTCAAGATATGTAATGATGCAAAATGCTTCATACAGGGATGATTTCTGTATTTTGAAAGTTACATAAAGTAGTGGCGTAGGCAGTGACGTAGTGCCAAAAGAGTCCATCATTGACACCAGACCTGAGTCACTGCATTTTCCTATGGTCAGGTTTGCGAGACTAAGGCTGGACTGGGCTAACTGAGGCTGGGCAAAGTAAGTCTAGGCAGGGCTAAGGTTGGGCTGTTGGATCTGTTGGGGCAGTATGCAAATTAGAGTGGGTCTAGGGTTTCTGGGATGATGATGTTGATGTGAGAAATGACCAGCCTTTCAAAGCACTTCATGGCTACCGACGTGAGTGCTACAGGGCGGTAGTCATTTAGACAGGTTACCTTGGCGTTCTTGGGCACAGGGACTATGGTGATCTGCTTGAAACATGTAGGTATTACAGACTCGGTCAGCGAGAGGTTGAAAATGTCAGTGAAGACACTTGCCAGTTGGTCAGAGCATTCTCTGAGTATGCATCCTGGTAATCTGTCTGTCCCTGCGGCCTTATGAATGTTGACCTGTTTAAAGGGCTTACTCACATCGGCTACGGAGAGCGTGCTCACAGAGTCGTCCGGAACAGCTGGTGCTCTCATGCATTGTTCAGTGCTGCTTGCCTCGAAGCGAGCATAAAAGGCATTTAGCTCGTCTGGTAGGCTCACATCACTGGGCAGCTCACTACTGGGTTTCTCTTTGTAGTCCGTAATAGTTTGCAAGCCCTGCCACATCAATCAATCAATCAATCAATTTTATTTTATATAGCCCTTCTTACATCAGCTAATATCTCGAAGTGCTGTACAGAAACCCAGCCTAAAACCCCAAACAGCTAGTAATGCAGGTGTAGAAGCACAGTGGCTAGGAAAAACTCCCTAGAAAGGCGAAAGCCTAGGAAGAAACCTAGAGAGGAACCAGGCTATGATGGGTGGCCAGTCCTCTTCTGGCTGTGCCGGGTGGAGATTATAACAGAACCATGCCAAGATGTTCAAAAATGTTCATAAGTGACAAGCATGGTCAAATAATAATCAGGAATAAATCTCAGTTGGCTTTTCATAGCCGATCATTAAGAGTTGAAAACAGCAGGTCTGGGACAGGTAGGGGTTCCATAACCGCAGGCAGAACAGTTGAAACTGGAATAGCAGCAAGGCCAGGCGGACTGGGGACAGCAAGGAGTCACCACGGCCGGTAGTCCCGACGTATGGTCCTAGGGCTCAGGTCTCTCAGTTGGCTTTTCATAGCCGATCATTAAAGAGTTGAAAACAGCAGGTCTGGGACAGGTAGGGGTTTCGTAGCCGCAGGCAGAACAGTTGAAACTGGAATAGCAGCAAGGCCAGGCGGACTGGGGACAGCAAGGTGTCATCATGCCCGGTAGTCCTGACGTATGGTCCTAGGGCTCAGGTTCTCAGAGAGAAAGAGAGAACGAGAGAATTAGAGAGAGCATACTTAAATTCACACAGGACACTGGATAAGACAGGAGAAGTACTCCAGGTATAACCAACTAACCCCAGCCCCCCGACACATAAACTACTGCAGCATAAATACTGGAGGCTGAGACAGGAGCGGTCCGGAGACACTGTGGCCCCATCCGAAGAAACCCCGGACAGGGCCAAACAGGAAGGATATAACCCCACCCACTCCGCCAAAGCACAGCCCCCGCACCACTAGAGGGATATCCCCAACCACCAACTTACAATCCTGAGACAAGGCCGAGTATAGCCCACAGAGGTCTCCACCACAGCACAAACCAAGGGGGGGCGCCAACCCAGACAGGAAGATCACGTCAGTAACTCAACCCACTCAAGTGACGCACCCCTCCCAGGGACGGCATGAAAGAGCACCAGCAAGCCAGTGACTCAGCCCCTGCAACAGGGTTAGAGGCAGAGAACCCCAGTGGAGAGGGGAACCGGCCCGGCAGAGACAGCAAGGGCTGTTCGTTGCTCCAGCCTTTCCGTTCACCTTCACACTCCTGGGCCAGACTACACTCAATCATATGACCTACTGAAGAGATAAGTCTTCAGTAAAGACTTAAAGGTTGAGACCGAGTCTGCGTCTCTCACATGGGTAGGCAGACTGTTCCATAAAAATGGAGATCTATAGGAGAAAGCCCTGCCTCCCGCTGTTTGCTTAGAAATTCTAGGGACAATTAGGAGGCCTGCGTCTTGTGACCGTAGCGTACGTATTGGTATGTACGGCAGGACCAACTCGGAAAGATAGGTAGGAGCAAGCCCATGTAACGCTTTATAGGTTAACAGTAAAACCTTGAAATCAGCCCTTGCCTTAACAGGAAGCCAGTGTAGGGAAGCTAGCACTGGAGTAATATGATCAAATTTCTTGGTTCTAGTCAGGATTCTAGCAGCCGTATTTAGCACTAACTGAAGTTTATTTAGTGCTTTATCCGGGTAGCCGGAAAATAGAGCATTGCAGTAGTCTAACCTAGAAGTAACAAATGCATGGATTAATTTTTCTGCATCATTTTTGGACAGAAAATTTCTGATTTTTGCAATGTTACGTAGATGGAAAAAAGCTGTCCTTGAAACAGTCTTGATATGTTCGTCAAAAGAGAGATCAGGGTCAAGAGTAACACCGAGGTCCTTCACAGTTTTATTTGAGACGACTTTACAACCATCTAGATGAATTGTCAGATTTAACAGAAGATCTCTTTGTTTCTTGGGACCTAGAACAAGCATCTCTGTTTTGTCCGAGTTTAAAAGTAAAAAGTTTTCAGCCATCCACTTCCTTATGTCTGAAACACAGGCTTCTAGCGAGGGCAATTTTGGGGCTTCACCATGTTTCATTGAAATGTACAGCTGTGTGTCATCCGCATAGCAGTGAAAGTTAACATTATGTTTTCGAATAACATCCCCAAGAGGTAAAATATATAGTGAAAACAATAGTGGTCCTAAAACGGAACCTTGAGGAACACCGAAATGTACAGTTGATTTGTCGGAGGACAGACCATTCACAGAGACAAACTGATATCTTTCCGACAGGTAGGATCTAAACCAGGCCAGAACTTGTCCGTGTAGACCAATTTGGGTTTCCAGTCTCTCCAAAAGAATGTGGTGATCGATGGTGTCAAAGGCAGCACTAAGGTCTAGTAGCACGAGGACAGATGCAGAGCCTCGGTCTGACGCCATTAAAGGTCATTTACCACCTTCACAAGTGCAGTCTCAGTGCTATGATGGGGTCTAAAACCAGACTGAAGCATTTCGTATACATTGTTTGTCTTCAGAAAGGCAGTGAGTTGCTGCGCAACAGCTTTTTCTAAAATTTTTGAGAGGAATGGAAGATTCGATATAGGCCGATAGTTTTTTATATTTTCCGGGTCAAGGTTTGGCTTTTTCAAGAGAGGCTTTATCACTGCCACTTTTAGTGAGTTTGGTACACATCCGGTGGATAGAGAGCTGTTTATTATGTTCAACATAGGAGGGACAAGCACAGGAAGCAGCTCCTTCAGCAGTTTAGTAGGAATAGGATCCAGTATGCAGCTTGAAGGTTTAGAGGCCATGATTATTTTCATCATTGTGTCAAGAGATATAGTACTAAAACACTTAAGTGTCTCTCCCGATCCCAGGCCCTCGCAGAGTCTGTGCAGATCCAGGACAGCTAAGCCCTGGAGGAATACGCAGATTCAAAGAGGAGTCCGTAATTTGCTTTCTAATGGTCATGATCTTTTCCTCAAAGAAGTTCATGAATTTATCACTGCTGAAGTGAAAGCCATCCTCTCTTGGGGAATGCTGCTTTTTAGTTAGCTTTGCAACAGTATCAAAAAGAAATTTTGGATTGTTCTTATTTTCCTCAATTAAGTTGGAAAAGTAGGATGATCGAGCAGCAGTGAGGGCTCTTCGGTACTGCACGGTACTGTCTTTCCAAGCTAGTCGGAAGACTTCCAGTTTGGTGTGGCGCCATTTCCGTTCCAATTTCCTGGAAGCTTGCTTCAAAGCTCGGGTATTTTCTGTATACCAGGGAGCTAGTTTCTTATGACAAATGTTTTTCGTTTTTAGGGGTGCAACTGCATCTAGGGTATTGCGCAAGGTTAAATTGAGTTCCTCAGTTAAGTGGTTAACTGATTTTTGTCCTCTGACGTCCTTGGGTAGGCAGAAGGAGTCTGGAAGGGCATCAATGAATTTTTGTGTTGTTTGAGAATTTATAGCACGACTTTTGATGCTCCTTGGTTGGGGTCTGAGCAGATTATTTGTTGCGATTGCAAATGTAATAAAATGGTGGTCCGATAGTCCAGGATTTTGTGGAAAAACATTAAGATCTACAACATTTATTCCATGGGACAAAACTAGGTCCAGAGTATGACTGTGGCAGTGAGTAGGTCCAGAGACATGTTGGACAAAACCCACTGAGTCGATAATGGCTCCGAAAGACTTTTGGAGTGGGTCTGTGGACTTCTCCATGTGAATATTAAAATCACCAAAAATTAGAATATGATCTGCTATGACTACAAGGTCTGATAGGAATTCAGGAAACTCAGAGAGGAACGCTGTATATGGCCCAGGAGGCCTGTAAACAGTAGCTATAAAAAGTGATTGAGTAGGCTGCATAGATTTCATGACTAGAAGCTCAAAAGATGAAAACGCCATTTTTTTTTTGTAAATTGAAATTTGCTATCGTAAATGTTAGCAACACCTCCGCCTTTGCGGGATGCACGGGGAATATGGTCACTAGTGTAACCAGGAGGTGAGGCCTCATTTAACACAGCAAATTCATCAGGCTTAAGCCATGTTTCAGTCAGGCCAATCACATCGAGATTATGATCAGTGATTAGTTCATTGACTATGACTGCCTTTGAAGTGAGGGATCTAACATTAAGTAACCCTATTTTGAGATGTGAGGTATCACGATCTCTTTCAATAATGGCAGGAATGGAGGAGGTCTTTATCCTAATAAGATTGCTAGGGTGAACACCGCCATGTTTAGTTTTGCCCAACCTAGGTCGAGGCACAGACACAGTCTCAATGGGTATGGCTGAGCTGACTACACTGACTGTGCTATTGGCAGACTCCACTAAGCTGGCAGGTTGGCTAACAGCCTGCTGCCTGGCCTGCACCCTATTTCACTGTGGGGCTAGAGGAGTTAGAGCCCTATCTATGTTGGTAGATAAGAGGAGAGCACCCCTCCAGCTAGGATGGAGTCCGTCACTCCTCAGCAGGTCAGGCTTGGTCCTGTTTGTGGGTGAGTCCCAGAAAGAGGGCCAATTATCCACAAATGTTATCTTTTGGGAGGGGCAGAAAACAGTTTTCAACCAGCGATTAAGTGCTGAGACTCTGCTGTAGAGCTCGTCACTTCCCCTAACTGGGAGGGGGCCAGAGACAATTACTCGATGCCGACACATCTTTCTAGCTGATTTACAAGCTGAAGCTATGTTGCACTTGGTGACCTCTGACTGTTTCATCCTAACATCGTTGGTGCCGACGTGGATAACAATATCTCTATACTCTCTACACTCGCCAGTTTTAGCTTTAGCCAGCACCATCTTTAGATTAGCCTTAACGTCGGTAGCCCTGCCCCCTGGTAAACAGTGTATGATCGCTGGGTGATTCGTTTTAAGTCTAATACTGCGGGTAATGGAGTCGCCAATGACTAGGGTTTTCAATTTGTCAGAGCTAATGGTGGGAGCCTTCGGCGTCTCAGACCCCGTAACGGGAGGAGTAGAGACTAGAGAAGACTCAGACTCAGACTCCGACTCGCTACATAATGGGGAAAACCGGTTGAAGGTTTCTGTCGGCTGAATGAGCGACACCGGTTGAGCATTCCAACAGTATTTCCCTCCAGAAGCCATGAGAAAGTTGTCCGGCTGCGGGGGACTGTGCGGGGGATTTATACTAACGTTACTGTCTGTACTTACTGGTGGCACAGACGCTGTTTCTTCCTTTCCTACACTGAGATTACCCTTGCCTAACGATTGCGTCTGAAGCTGGGCTTGTAGCACAGCTATTTTCGCCGTAAGGCGATCGTTCTCCTGTATATTATGAGTACAGCGACTGCAATTAGAAGACATCATGTTAATGTTACTACTTAGCTTCGGCTGTTGAAGATGTTGATGAACCATGTCCAGATAAAGCGTCCGGAGTGAAAAAGTTGAATAAGGGAAAAAAGTTGCGATGGAAAAAAGGAAAATAACGTAAAGTTGGCAGCTAAAACGCACAGGAAAATGACTCTTCTGTCTCGGGATAAACGTCCGGGGTGAAAAAGTTTAACGAAAAAAGATGAGTGAGGACAAAACTAAAAAGTTGGTAAATTTGTTGAACACAAAGATTGATTAAACGTTTATTAAAAGTAAAACACATCCGACGAGCATCAGAGCCGGTGTAGTAGGATTCAGTCTTAGTCCTGTACTGACGCTTTGCCTGTTTAATGGTTCGTCGGAGGGTATAGCGGGATTTCTTATAAGCGTCCGGATTAGTGTCCAGCTCCTTAAAAGCGGCAGCTCTTTATCTCAGTGTGGATGTTGCCTGTACTACATGGCTTCTGGTTGGGATATGTACGTACGGTCTCTATAGGGACAACGTCGTCGATGCACTTATTGATGAAGCCGGTGACTGATGTCGTATACTCCTCACAATGCCATCAGATGAATCCCGGAACATATTCCAGTCTGTGCTAGCAAAACAGTCCTGTAGCTTAGCATCTGCGTCATCTGACCACTTCCATATTGAGCGAGTCACTGGTACTTCCTGCTTGAGTTTTTGCTTATAAGCAGGAATCAGGAGGATATAATTATGGTCAGATTTGCCAAATGGAGGGCGAGGGAGAGCTTTGTACGCGTCTCTGTGTGTGGAGTAAAGGTGTTCCAGAGTTTTTTTTTCCTTTGGTTGCACATGTGATATGCTGGTAGAAATTAGGTAAAACAGATTTAAGTTTTCCTGCATTAAAGTCCCCGGCCACTAGGAGCGCCGGTTCTGTGTGAGCATTCAACAACAACAACTCTGCATGTTTACTCCATTATCACTCCTCTCCTCTGCCTTTTTGTTAGCTGTGTGACCTCTCCTGATTTATGTGTTTTGATGATAACCTTCTGATTACTTCACTATCACAACATGTTCAACCAGAGATCAACAAGTGACCCCTTTCGAAGCCTCCATCGAGAGTTCTGTGATCAGCTATCTCAGTCAAGCTCAACCCAGAGAAGTGGAGTGAATCACTACATTATGGAGGTGATTTGCTGTGTACCAGTATACCGGCAGAGTGAAGAAGTGCATATAGCTAATTTGTTAATACAAGGCTAATTTACAGCTATCCAGGGCGTGAGAACTAGATACAGTAGTGTTAAAAGTGCAAATTCAGCAACAGACTGCTGATGGGGTATTGCCGGCACCGTGAACCAGCATTTTCCTTGTCATGAAGGTGATTTAACATCAAAGAGCGTTTAACCCTCTTTTGCATTAATTATTGAGAGGAGCCCCCGGAGGATTTGGGCCATCTGTTAACGGTTAGGGATAGCGAGAGTTCAGGTGGGTTCAAGGAGGTTTTCAGTCAGAGACACCTCTGGTTACATAAAGGTGGAACAGAGGGGAGGGATGTCAGAGAGCAGCATCCATGTGATCTCGTTGAGTGGTTTGATTGAAAATGTCTAGCTGCTATCTAGCTGCCATATCAAAGGGGTATCTTTGATAACTTTGTCATCATATAGTACTTGTGTTGCTTCCTCTACTGTTAATGGGTAATATACTCGAAAACATATTCTTGTCATAAACTGCAGGTAGTGATTACATAGTGTTTACTCCAAGTTTGCGAGAATCTCAGACTATTATTTGTTGGATTCTTAGCAATAAAGTGTAGGTTGCTTGGTTGAGTAAACTAAAATAACTGATATGAATGGGAAGTTCAGTCTGAATAGAGTGTTAGGAGACTCAGGAGACTGAAAGCAAAACAACTAATGAGTCAATAGGAATCACAGGTCTAACGTCTCTCTAGCATCCTGGTCCTCTCAACCATAGAAATATAATCTCTAGAATTGGAATCCCCATTCAAGTCAAGCCCCTTCTAGTGATTATATTTCTATGCTCTCAACCAACCCTTCCTTATCTGTCTTACAGGCCTCCAAAACCTGTCACTGTATCCCAGCACACGTCAATGGCACGGTCTTGTGTAACATCTCATCATCCACTATCAGTCAATGGGAGATCAACTATTGGTGCTGTTGACCCTCAGGGGCCCCCAGGTCACATGCTCAATGATACTCTAAACAGACAGAGGGCTCTGTCATTCTGGGGCTGTCCCTGACGTGACTTGTGATAGGAGTCACTGACCTCACCCCCAGAGGCAGCATCGGATAACAGTAAAAGTAGACATGGGCATAGCGCTAACATTTCTTCGATACACACAATTGTTGTTTCTTATGTATTTGTTATGATCGACCTTGAAGATATTAATAAAGAGCAAGGGCAATTTGGCTCCGAATGTGATATGTGGGGGCTGACATTTTTTCAGGAACAACTCGGGACTCTGGCCCCTGGTCAGGTTACATAGCCAGGAAAGGTGCTCAACCCTAGGGATATAAAAACACTGGCCTTGATGTAAAGGTGCGTAAAAAGGCCCCTTGTTGAACTGACCTCCAGTGACTGTAAGTATCCTTCCTGGGGGTCACAGAGTAAGGAGGAGATGCGGTGGTTGTTCCTCATGCAGCGCACGCTGCTGTCCCTCCACAGCGGGAAGATCTGACGAATCACTGTCATCCGCCCCAATGCACTGTGGGCCAGCTCCATGATCTCAGTGTCACTGATCTCCTACAGACAGAGGGGGAAAGAAGGGAAGAGGAGGGGAGAGGAGGTGAGAGGGGGAGAGAAGGGGAAAATAAGGGAGAGAAGGGGAGAGAAGGGGAGAGAGGGGGAGAGAGGGGGAGAATGGGTGAGAAGGGGAGAGAAGGGGAGAGAAGGTGAGAGGGGGAGAAAAGAGGAAAGAAGGGGAGAGGGGGAGAGAATAGGTGAGGAGGGGAGAGGGGAGACATGTTACAGCATCAACAAAAATGGTCTAAAGATGAACAGGGTGAAACAAAAACTGTCCTGCCTGTTACTACTGACTACCAACTATGACAAGGTGGACAGAGTCCCTGTGTATGGTGACCATATTAGGACCGTCTCAGTCTGAGACTCTATTGATTCGGATGTGGTCATTTTCAACAAGCTTTTTATGTAGGCCCTTTACTTCTTGTGATTACTTTGGCATTCTGAATAATCAGGAACAGCCATAGCCTATACCAGAAAGCAAAGGCCCAGTGGCCAACCCATATAAACAGCATAATGCACATGAAAATGAACCCACAATCACTATTCAAGCACTTACAAACCACAATATCTGCTAAGGGGAAAAAATAAGAATGTATCACTAGAATGAAATTTGTAATTTAAAAGTTTGACGTCCAAGTAAAAGAGTAATCACAAGAGAAAAGCGAGAGCTGTGTCCTCAGAAAGCTCGAACAAACGTCTAAACTGGATATGAGTATGAAGTCCGTATAGTGTGCGATGTCCATATTAGGATAGCCTCAGTCTCAGCAGGTGGCAGTGCTGCAGGAGCTGTGTCCTAAGGAGGAATCTCTCTGATGAGTATGAATATAGATGCTTTGCTGCGTGGTGAAAGAGGTTCTTCCTTCTCCTCCTTCTCCTTCCTTGGGTCTGCTTGCTGTTTACAACACAGTGCTCACTCAGCCTGCAGGCAATCTCTGAGCTCCTGCCTGGGCCAAGGCCCCATCATCTCACCCGCCGCATCCACCCCCAGGATATGTGCTAGTCAGCCACTGCCAGCCCCCGGCCCATGGCTCCCTGCTCACCCCACCACCACAGCTGTTGGCTTGTCTTCTCAGACTTCGTTTGTTTTTATCGTATTTTCTGATGGCTTGGGCTTCCCTCAGCCCTGTGGGAATGGGAAATGAACCCAGGTAGGCTTGCACAATCCCAGTCTGCACCTTGCCTGCCCTGACACTGTCAGGCAAACCTCAAGGGCGGTTTCCCGGATACAGATTAAGCCTAGTTCTGGACTAAAAAGCAAACTCAAAGGCGAATCTCCATTGAAAATTCTTTTTTGGGCTTAATCTGTATCGCATGACATGATAATAATAACAGACACATCTGGTACTGACCATTTGGCAGTGATGCATGGTTAATTTACCCTACAACTATAGTGTGATATGGAGGAAATAAATGCTGGTCGCAGCTTGAAAAAATAATATCTCATCACAAAACTCTGAGCTGCCAAATGATTCAAAGGCAGATAATCTGATAAAAATAATTAAACGAAGAAGTATGGGTAATGTTTTACTCTTCATCACGTTGGTATTTTCTCCATATATATATAAAGATGCCAAAGTTTTACACACTGATTTTTTGTTAAATATAGGGACATACGCTTTTTGGGTTGTAGTTTTTCACCCTGTCAGAGCTAATAGGGTATAGGGTGTACAGTACGTGTCACGATCGTCTAAGGAGGAGGACCAAGGCGCAGCGTTGAAGGCGAACATATTTATTTAGAGAATGATCACACGATCAAAACAACAGACGATAACGTGATGTCTACGGTTTAACACAAACCAAATAAGAACAAGAAACCACAAAGAATGAATGCCTAACGGCTACCTAAGTATGACTCCCAATCAGAGACAACGAGCTACAGCCGTCTCTGATTGGGAGCCACCCTGGCCAACATAGAAATGCAAAACATAGAAACTAACACCCTGGCTCAACATACGAGAGTCCCCCGAGCCAGGGTGTGACAGTACCCCCCCCCCCCTAAAGGCGCGGACTCCGACCGCGCCAACCAAACACAACAGGGGAGGGACCGGGTGGGCACTCCGCCTTGGCGGCGGATCCGGCTCCGGGCATGATCCCCACTCGCTCTCTAACCCCCCAAAGTACCCCTGGTCCGGTCTGGCCCTGCTGACCGGAGCTGGACTGCACACTGGTGGAGCGGATTGCTCTAGCTCCGGCGTGAAGCAGCTGACCCGTGCTGAACCAGGCACCAGTGGAACAGGCACGGGCTGTGCCGGACTGACGACGCACACCACTGGCTTGGTGTGGGGAGCAGGGACGGCCCGAGCCGGGCTGACGAAACGCACCACTGACTTGGTGCGGGGAGCAGGAGCGGGCCGGACCGGGCTGACGAAGCGCACCACTGACTTGGTGCGGGGAGCAGGAACGGGCCGAGCTGGGCTGACGAAACGCACCACTGACTTGGTGCAGGGAGCAGGAATGGGCCGGACCGGGCTGACGACGCGCACCACTGACTTGGTGTGGGGAGCAGGAACGGGCCGCGCCGGGCTGACGAAACGCACCACTGACTTGGTGCGGGGAGCAGGAGCGGGCCGGACCGGGCTGACGAAGCGCACCACTGACTTGGTGCGGGGAGCAGGAACGGGCCGTGCCGGGCTGACGAAGCGCACCACTGACTTGGTGCGAGTGGCAGGAACAGGCCGGACCGTACTGGGAACACACACCACTGGCCCTACGTGGGGATCAGGAACAGGCCGGACCGGACTGGCAACACACGCCAGTACCTCTCGCCGTGCCTCTACATCCTCCTTCCCCCCTGGTGACCAGTGACTCCCGTAACCTGGCGGCCTCCTGCTGCCCCGTCGTCCACGGCGTTAGCCCCCCCCTAAAAAATGTATGGGCTTCACTCCTACCCGTGGCCAAGGCCTCCATCCCTCTTGCCAGACTCGCACTCATCTCCTCCCAAGTCCATCCTCTCTCCTCGTCACGCTGCTTGATCCAGTCGAGGTGGGATCTTCTGTCACGATCGTCTAAGGAGGAGGACCAAGGCGCAGCGTTGAAGGCGAACATATTTATTTAGAGAATGATCACACGATCAAAACAACAGACGATAACGTGATGTCTACGGTTTAACACAAACCAAATAAGAACAAGAAACCACAAAGAATGAATGCCTAACGGCTACCTAAGTATGACTCCCAATCAGAGACAACGAGCTACAGCCGTCTCTGATTGGGAGCCAACCTGGCCAACATAGAAATGCAAAACATAGAAACTAACACCCTGGCTCAACATACGAGAGTCCCCCGAGCCAGGGTGTGACAGTACGCAACATTTCCTTTCATAGAATAACCAGACGCAAAGTTATTAATATTCATAAGTTACATCGGTTGATTGGTTGAGCCTTCTTGGGTGTGTGACATCACACATCACACATTGACTATGCAACGGTACCCCCCTGTGTATATAGCCTCCCTACTGTCACTTTATTCTATTGTATATATAGCCTCCCTACTGTCACTTTATTTTTACTTCTGCTCTTTTTTTCTCAACACTTTTTTGTTGTTGTTTTATTCTTACTTTTTTGTTTAAAATAAATGCACTGTTGGTTAAGGGCTGTAAGTAAGCATTTCACTGTAATGTCTGCACCTGTTGTATTCGGCGCATGTGACCAATAAAATTTGATTTGATTTGATTTGAGATGCGCTTTTACCTTTCCACAAACTGTCTGTTGCTTGATATGAGCAAGTTGACCCCAGTGTTGCCAACTTAGCGACTTTGTCGCTATATTTAGCGAGTATTCAGACCCCTCTAGCGACACATTTTCAAAAAAGCGACTAGTGACAAATCTAGCTACTTTTTCTGGTGTTATTGGAGACATGAAAGCACGTATCATTCTTACTCTTCTCAACGAGCAGCGGGTGCTGCCGTGGGGGTGGGGGACCCACCACCGTCCCAAAGCACTCACAGGCGGCCCAGTGTTCGCACAGATTTTTACTCACTTTTTGTCTCTCCCACGACGTTATTCCTCTCTCCTACAGTGTCCATCACAATTACATGCACATGGCCAATTATGCAAATTAGGCGATTACGTCATTTACCGACTTCTAGCGACTTTTAGGACAGCCAATAGCTACTTTCCTTACTGAGGAGTTGGCAACACTGGCAGTTTAGCGACTTTGTTGCTATATTTAGCGAGTTTTCAGACCCCTCTAGCGACACATTATCAAAAAAGCGACTAGCGACACCTTTTCTGGTGTTATTGGAGACTTTTGGAGACTCTGACGTGAAAGCACGTATCGTTCTTACTCTTCTCAACGAGCAGCGGGTGCTGCCGTGGGACCCACCCCGTCCCAAAGCACTCACAGGCGGCTCAGTCCTCGCGCAGCAGTCCCTCCCAGCTGCAGTCAGAGCAGGATATGTTCACCCCTCCGCGTCCAGACTGCAAATGAATCGGGCATGCGGGAAGCCGCCGCTGGCTGATCCCGCCCTGGGCAGAATGTAAATGTAGGGTGTTTTCCACACATTTTCCACTCACTTTTTGTCTCTCCCACGACGTTATTCCTCTCTCCTACAGCATCATAATGACATGCACATGGCCAATTATGCAAATTAGGCGATGACGTCATTTAGCGACTTTTAGGACAGCCAATAGCTACTTTCCTTACTGAGGAGTTGGCAACACTGACTGTGATAGTTAGCTACTGCCTGGCCAGTGTGAACCAGCGTGTGAACCAGCATGCTAGCTAGCTGCATTTCAGTCAGTAGCTATCCTTCTAAATGCGGTGGTCACTGGATAAACTAGCTATGAGTTACATATTTTGGTGAAAACAAACAAGTAGCCAGTTGTTGTTGCCCATGAAGGAATAATATCTAACCAGCTGGCTCCTGAAGCCTACATGACATGTCTAGTATGTGCCCATGAGCTCCTGAATCTACGCGCAGTCTAGCACAGAAAACAGCTGAGGTGATTCAAACCCTATAGCTAGCTAACAAGCCCTTCTCGGCGACAATGTTATTGGGGTGTGGTAATTTTAGATGTCTTTTCATGGGAACTGCCATTGAAGTTGGTACTGGTTTTAGGGTTGTCACTAGTTACCACAGACATTTTACATTTTAGCAGACGCTCTTATCCAGAGCGACTTACAGTTAGTGAGTGCATACATTATCATACTGGCCCCCCATGGGAATCTAACCCACAACCCTGGCGTTGCAACCGCCAGGCTCTACCAACTGAGCTACACGGGATAGACAAAGTCAAGTTTTAGATCCGAGGCAGAGATACTTTTGAGGAGATGGGAAACTCCATTGGAATCGTATTAACGCCCATTGTGTATGTTGCCCATGCGTCGTCAATGAGCCGCATGGTCCATTCTGGGCGATTCTGGGACAAGGAGAGCTTTCCTTCAAGGAGTGAATGGGAGTCAATTGGGCGCTAGCTCAAAAACCCAACATTAGCTTGAATTTCGTTAAGAAGAAGTACAACATTACAAATCTTTTCTGAGATATGAGATAATTAACATTTTCTATGCAATATCGTGGTCCTCTGTAGCTCAGCTGGTAGAGCACGGCGCTTGTAACGCCAAGGTAGTGGGTTCGATCCCCGGGACCACACATACACAAAAAAATGTATGCATGCATGACTGTAAGTCACTTTGGATAAAAGCGTCTGCTAAATGGCATATTATTATTATTATTATCGTATAGCTTCAGAATCGTGGTATTACATACACTACATGACCAAAAGTATGTGGACACCCGCTCGTTGAACATCACATTAAAAAATCATGGGTATTAATATGAAGTTGGTCTCCCCTTTGCTGCTATAACAGCCTCCACTCTTCTGGGAAGGCTTTCCACTAGATGTTGGAACATTGTACAGAGCATCCTGCTGGATGTGTCAACCGTGAACATATTTTTCCCATTAAATCAAGTTGTTTCATCAGGGGTGTTGGGGGTTGCTGTTAGCACTTAAACCCTGCTAATGCTCTTCTCCAGCCCTCACATGCCCCTCCTGATTTCACACTCAGATGTGTCCAACATCTGCAAGTGCTGTACAGGCCTCTATCCTGCTGACCCCCAGGACAGACCATCTGGTCATCCAACAGGCCTGAAGACTGGAGCCGACCTACTCTAGACTCTCAAGCCCCAGACAGGAGAGTGGCTCAGGAGACGGACGATGGGCGATAGACTATGGACTTATAAGAGAAGGATATTTGGATGGAGCACACAACTGTTTCAACCCCTGGCCAATGTCCATGATCTCTTATATAAAGACTCATGTTTATGTAGATAGAGTAGTGTTGATCTTGGCCTGGGCCTCTATTTCTCTCTGTAGCAGATTAATAATTAATGTGAAGCTACAGGAGTGTTCTGGAGGATCTGTCTGATAGTACAACACCAAGGTTAGAGTGTCTCAGCTTGGACAAGCTAGCTACATAGGGTGAGAGTGCAGTATGGTTGTACTAGAACCATAACATGCAATCTATTATGGCATCAATTTCATGAAGTAAACATATTTTCTGGTTCTGACGGAAAAACTATAAATAGTTTTGAAAAAGCAGCCTCAAAAGAAACATAATTATTGAAGATTAATGAACAGTGCACGCTATCCACAGTACGTGATTCTACACTACTCTGGAACATGTGAGTCACTCAAACTCTTGAAAGAAAATCCATATCATAAGACTTTGAAATGTACATTTAGAATAATTTTTCTAATTCTGTTTGACTGATATCAAATGTAATTAAACAACAACAAACACGATCTAAAGGTAAAAAAAAAAGCCTACACTAACTAAGAGCAAGTACTGTATCAACAATGTATTCTGCCTGATAATGTTGAAAGCAAGTGATCCATGCATGGTCCACATATTCAACATAGTCAATAGTTTTTCTTTATTTTTACAATTTCTTACATTGTAGAATAATAGTGAAGACATCAAAACTATGAATGAACTTATATGGAATCATGTAGTAACCAAAAAAGTGTTAAACAAATCAAAATATATTTTATATTTGAGATTCTTCAAATCGCCACCCTTTGCCTTGATGACAGCTTTGCACACTCTTGGCATTCTCTCAACCAGCTTCATGATGTAGTCACATAGAATGCATTTCAATTAACAGGTGTGCCTTCTTAAAAGTTAATTTGTGGAATTTCTTTCCTTCTTAATGCGTTTGAGCCAATCAGTTGTGTTATACAGAAGATAGCCCTATTTGGTAGAAGACCAAGTCCATATTATGGCAAGAACAGCTCAAATAAGCAAAGAGAAATGACAGTCCATCATTACTTTAAGACATGAAGGTCAGTCAATATGGAACATTTCAAGACCTTTGAAAGTTTCTCAAAGTGCAGTCGCAAAAACCATCAAGCGCTATGATGAAACTGTCTCTCATGAGGACCGCCACAGGAATGGAAGCCCCAGCGTTACCAATGCTACAGAGGATAAGTTAATTAGAGTTACCAGCCTCAGAATAAATAAATGCTTCACAGAGTTCAAGTAACAGACACATCTCAACATCAACTGTTCAGAGGGGACTGTGTGAATCAGGCCTTCATGTCGAATTGCTGCAAAGTAACCACTACTAAAGGACACCAATAATAAGAAGAGACCTGCTTGGGCCAAGAAACATGAGCAATGGACATTAGACCGTTGGAAATTTGTCCTTTGGTCTGGAGTCCAAATTGGAGATTTTTGGTTCCAACAGCCGTGTCTTTGCGAGACATGGTGTGGGTGAACGGATTATCTCCGCATGTGTAGTCCCACCGTAAAGCATGGAGGAGGAGGTGATATGGTGTGGGGGTGCTCTGCTGGTGACACTGTCTGTAATATATTTAGAATTCAAGGCACACTTAACCAGCATGGCTACCACAGCATTCTGCAGCGATACGCCATCCCATCTGGTTTGGGCTTAGTGGGACTATCATTTGTTTTTCAGGCTGTGTAAGGGCTATTTTACCAAGAAGGAGAGTGATGGAGTGATGCATCAGATGACCTGGCCTCCACAATCTCCTGATCTCAACCCAATTGAGATGGTTTGGGATGAGTCGGACAGCAGAGTGAAAGACAAGCAGCCAACAAGTGCTCAGCATATGTGGGAACTCCTTCAAGACTGTTGGAAAAGTATTCCAGGTGAAGCTGGTTGAGAGAATGCCAAGAATGTGCAAAGCTGTCATCAATGCAAAGGGTGGCTATTTGAAGAATCTCAAATATAAAATATATTTTGATTTGTTTAACACTTTTTGGTTATTACATGATTCCATATGTGTTATTTCATAGTTTTGATGTCTTCACTTCTACAATGTAAAGAAAAACCCTTGAATGAGTAGGTGTGTCCAAACTTTTGACTGGTACTGTATATCCACCGACACTGAACAAGAATTGTATTATTTTTCTCTCTAATGTTGATGTGAATGTGGGGTTTCAAAGAGCAGAAGAACCATTCTAGACTGCAGACATAGATAATACTAATATAAGTATACACTTAATATGTTCCTAGATTCATTTTCCAACACATTTAATGTAAAGCAATAATTCACAAAGAGAAGAGCGATAAGACCAACGAAACAACAGCAAAAAGGTCATTTTCATATGTTCATTAAATTATTCATGAACTTGGATTGCTACCTTGAAAATACCTTTGAGTTGATAAAAGGCGCAGAGCGACTTCCTCCTTATTATATTTTCAGATGATGTATAGAGGACGGTTCACCCATTTCTGATGTGGGCTCACAATGACAATAACTGGAGTATACTAACATACACCAATCAGCTTAATGGAAACATAACATAACACTGTATAATATACCATGCCGTGCGTAGCCCTAAGTGACAGCCAAATCAATCAGCAACACAAACCAGCACGACGTCTGCCTTCGGTTTATACAACGGCAACACACAAACACACAATCCATTAAAGCGCCATCTGCCGCTGCGTCACCCCCCCCATTCCCACTTTCCCAGCATCAGCGAACATTAGGGACACTCATAATAATAAATAAGACTCATCTCTGGTAGGCTGTGACATCACGACGACCATGGCTCTCTGCCCGCCATTGGACAGTCTGGGCGAGGCAGCTCCAGCTCCACATGAGGCCAGTACACCTGCAGCTACGCTCAACCCCTCATCAACTCTCTCTACTGCTGCCTGGCTGCATTCTGAGCAGACCCTGCTACTTTTAATTGGCCTCCAGTGAACATACTGGATTAAAGGGCAGGGTTGTTTACAATCGGCACAGTGTTAGAGCAGACATACTGAGACCTGGATAGAAGTCTTTGAGACACTGGCCGCGTCCGAATAACAATACTAGTGTACTACATAGTTAAACTACATACTAATTTCATTGTTTGATCATCTTTTCCGACTTGCGTGTTTGACACTATAAAATGTTATTTTTTTTCATACTATTTAGTAAGCTAGGAATGGCTATTGGGACATGGCCACTGTCTAACTCTGCTTCGGGCACAGCCACTGCTGAAAAACAAGTGTGGCGTCCTAGTGGTACAGAGACCCAGACTATGTCTATGGCTAAGACCTAGGCTGTGTCCCAAATGTCACCCTAATCCCTATCGTGCACTACTTTTAAACAGGGCCCAGGGCCCATAGGGCTCTGGTCAAAAGTAGTACACTATATAGGGAAAATCCTGCCATTAGGGATTGTCACGATCGTTTATGAACGAGAAGGACCAAGGCGCAGCGTGATAAGCATACATGTTTATTTAAATGAACGAACACGCGACAAAACAACAAACGAAACGTGACGTCCAAGGTAGCATACATACAACATACCTTACACGGAACAAGATCCCACAACTAACAGGTGCCAAAAGGCTGCCTAAGTATGGTCCCCAATCAGAGACAACGAGCTACAGCTGCCTCTGATTGGGAACCACCCCGGCCAACATAGATCTACACATTCTAGATCAACCATAGACAATCAACATAGCACAACACAACACAGAAAATACACACCCTGACTCAACAAATACAAGTCCTCAGAGTCAGGGCGTGACAGTACCCCCCCCCCAAAGGTGCGGACTCCGACCGCGCCACATAAACATAACAGGGTAGGGGCCGGGTGGGCATTCCGCCTCGGAGGCGGATCCGGCTCCGGGCGTGACCACCACTTACTCTCCACCTCCCTGTTGCGCCCCTGGTCTGGTCTGGACTGGAACCGCTGACTGGAGCTGGACCCGACGACGGTGGATCGAACTGCTCTGGCTCCGGAGTGGAGCCGCTGACCGGAGCTGGATCAGGCACCGGTGGAGCGGACTGCTCTGGCTCCGGAGTGGAGCGGCTGACCGGAGCTGGACTGGACCCCGGTGGAGCGGATTGCTCTGGCTCCGGAGTGGATCCGCTGACCGGAGTAGGACTGGACCCCGGTGGAGCGGACTGCTTGGCTCCGGAGAGGAGCAGCTGAGGAACAGGCACGGGCCGTGCCGGACTGGACACACGCACCACTGGCTTGGTGCGGGGAGCAGGAATGGGCCGGACCGGGCTGACGACACGCACCACTGGCTTGGTGCGGGGAGCAGGAACAGGCCGGGCCGGGCTGGCGACGCGCACCACTGGCTTGGTGCGAGGGACAGGAACAGGCCGGACCGGACTGGCGACGCGCACCACTGGCTTGGTGCGAAGGACAGGAACAGGCCGGACCGGACTGGCGACGCGCACCACTGGCCTGGTGTGGGGAGCAGGAACGGGTCGGGCCGTACTGGGAACACGCACCACTGGTTTAGTGCGGGGAGCAGGAACGGGTCGGGCCGTACTGGGAACACACACCACTGGTTTAGTGCGGGGAGCAGGAACGGGTCGGGCCGTACTGGGAACACACACCACTGGCTTAGTGCGGGGAGCAGGAACGGGCCGGACCGGACTGGTGACACGCACCACTTGCTTGGTGCGAGGAGCGGGACTGGGTTCCCTTATAAACCCCCGCTCCTTCTGCTGCCTAACCAGCTCCTCTCGCCGTGCCTCTACACTCTCCTTCTCCCTTATAGCCTCCTGTAGCTCCTCCCTCTGACCAAATAACTCCTGCTCCCTCTGAACCAATAGCCCCCTTAACCTGGTGGCCTCCTCTCCTAACCTGCAGATCCGCCCTGTCGCTGCCTCCTGCTGCCTCGTCGTCCACACCGTGTGCCCCCCCCAACATTTTCTTGGGGTTGCCTCTCGGGTCTCCGTCGTCGGCACTGTTGGCGCCGTTTCTCCTCTCCTACCTGGGCATCCTCATTCATCGCCCTCCGGTAACGGACGGCCTCCTCCTCCGTGATTCTCCCCCAACCGAGGAGGACATCTACTAACGTAACCTCCTGTTTAATTCCCGACGTTTGCTCCTGAACACGCTGCTTGGTCCTATAGTGGTGGGATCTTCTGTCACGATCGTTTATGAACGAGAAGGACCAAGGCGCAGCGTGATAAGCATACATGTTTATTTAAACGAACGAACACGCGACAAAACAACAAACGAAACGTGAAGTCCAAGGTAGCATACATACAACATACCTTACACGGAACAAGATCCCACAACTAACAGGTGCCAAAAGGCTGCCTAAGTATTGGCCCCAATCAGAGACAACGAGCTAATTGGGAACCACCCCGGCCAACATAGATCTACACATTCTAGATCAACCATAGACAATCAACATAGCACAACACAACACAGAAAATATACACCCTGACTCAACAAATACAAGTCCTCAGTGTCAGGGCGTGACAGGGATGCACACCTAGACTGTGTCATATTTAAATAAGTGGATCCGGAACCAAAACTGTTAAAAAAGATCTTTCTGGAATTTAAATTCTTAATTTGTAACTGGAAGAGAAGCAACACTTTTGCCAAAATTGGCAAATTGAGCAAGAGATGACAGTTTGCCATTTATCATTTATAAAATGAGAACTGTTTTTACAAAACTGCAAATGCTTAAAAGATGTCTTAAGTGGATGTGGGAGACTCAGGCATATTGAAATTGAAACAGCAGAAGAGGAAACCTTTAGGAATCCTTAGCCAATTGGCAACACTTGTAACGAGAGAACACATACAGTAAGTAGAATTATAGTTGAGTCCAGAGAGAAATGTCTGATGTGGAAATCGAACAAGGAAATTATGTAACTAAATTGGAACTGTCATGTCTCTTTCTTATTGGGGAGTTTCAAATTCAATTTTGGCCACATCTTCATAATGGTTCAGGAGTTTTGTTGTATCAAACAATTAGCACATCTTTTGTTAGAGCTCTATCAGTGTGCAGAGTGAATGAATGATGTGAGACACACACAATGCAAGGTGCTATAGAACTGTGGGTGACTACTGAGCTACTTGATGCGTCTAGCTGTTCCCTTGATCATCAACTCACTGTTATTGGCAGTGCACTATCATCATGCAGTTGTTGTGGGTATATACACTGAGTGTACAAAACATTCTAATATTGAGTTGCACCCCCTTTTGCCCTCAGGACAGCCTCAACTTGTCGGGGGCATGGACTCTACAAGGTGTCGAAAGCGTTCCACAGGGATGCTGGCCCATGTTGACAACAATGCTTCCCACAGTTGTGTCAAGTTGGCTGGATGTCCTTTGGGTGGTGGACCATTCTATTGAGTGGGAAAAACCCAGCAGCGTTGGAGTTCTTGACACACTCAAACCGGTTTGCCTGACTCCTACTACCATATCCAGTTCAAAGGCACTTAAATCTTTTGTCTTGCCCATTCACCCTCTGATTGTCGCAAGGCTTAAAAATCCTTCTTTAACCTTTCTCCTCCCCTTCATCTACACTGATTGAAGTGGATTTAACAAGTGACATCAATAAGAGATCATAGCTTTCACCTGGATTCACCTGGTCAGTCTATGTCATGGAAAGAGCAGGTGTTCCTAATGTTTTGTATACTCAGTGTAGAGGAAAGGCAAATATATGAGTTAGGAGAGAGAGAGAGAGAGAGAGAGAGAGAGAGAGAGAGAGAGAGAGAGAGAGAGAGAGAGAGAGAGAGAGAGAGAGAGAGAGAGAGAGAGAGAGAGAGATTTAACAGCAGCATCAACATAAATACTCTAATCTTCGCTTACCTCATTGACAAATACCCAGTGACTGTCCTTGGAAGCCAGGTTGGTTTCAACAGCCTGCAAAGAAAGAGAGAGAGAGATAGAGAGAGAGAGAGAAAGAGAAATAAAGAGGTTACCATAGTGACAGCTAAGACTGTGGAGGGAAGAAAACATGGATGTATTGTTGCTGTTTCTATCCAACAGAACCCATGTAAAATCCTCAACAGTCTTGTCATTATCCAATTATACAAGGATCAAACATATCACGCATGTGGCTGGGAAAACCATGGTGGACAAACAGCATTGGGTCCATGCAAGCCTCACAGCTACAGACCCTCCAAAATACACTGGACGGGAGCTCAAAATGACTGTCCAATCATTTGTCATGGAGACTATTTTTGTTCAAATTTGTAAAGAAAAATTTTAAAGCATGTTCACACAAAACACCTCCACGGTGAAAATAGTGTTTGTCCAATTCCTTCCATTTTTCTATTTTGTTGTTCTCATGGTGATACTGCCTTTCCAACAGTCCATTGTGTTGGCAGCCAGTTCCAACTGAAAAGCGCACTATAACGTCCAAACCACAAGCCTTTTGTACGCCTTAGTGGTGCAGCATATGTAGTGCCAAATTGTTGAGCACCTAACATCCTAGCGTTTTGAAAAATTATAATTGCTCAGTGTAAGCCTACATTTTTCATGACAGTGCTTGCTTGGGCCTATGCCATATATCATAATCACAACAGAAACTATCTTGTAGTACAATAAAAACAAACATTTACACTGCCATTTGCAGAAAGAAAGGCCTGCACATGGTATAACCCAGAAAGAAAGGCCTGCACATGGTATAACCCAGAAAGAAAGGCCTGCACATGGTATAACCCAGAAAGAAAGGCCTGCACATGGTATAACCCAGAAAGAAAGGCCTGCCCATGGTATAACCCAGAAAGAAAGGCCTGCACATGGTATAACCCAGAAAGGCCTGCCCATGGTATAACCCAGAAAGAAAGGCCTGCACATGGTATAACCCAGAAAGAAAGGCCTGCACATGGTATAACCCAGAAAGAAAGGCCTGCACATGGTATAACCCAGAAAGAAAGGCCTGCCCATGGTATAACCCAGAAAGAAAGGCCTGCCCATAGTATAACCCAGAAAGAAAGTCCTGCACATGGTATAACCCAGAAAGAAAGGCCTGCCCATGGTTTAACCCAGAAAGAAAGGCCTGCACATGGTATAACCCAGAAATAAAGGCCTGCCCATGGTATAACCCAGAAAGAAAGGCCTGCCCATGGTATAACCCAGAAAGAAAGTCCTGCACATGGTATAACCCAGAAAGATAGGCCTGCCCATGGTATAACCCAGAAAGAAAGGCCTGCACATGGTATAACCCAGAAAGAAAGGCCTGCACATGGTATAACCCAGAAAGAAAATCCTGCCCATGGTATAACCCAGAAAGAAAGTCCTGCCCATGGTATAACCCAGAAAGAAAGGCCTGCACATGGTATAACCCAGAAAGAAAGGCCTGCACATGGTATAACCCAGAAAGAAAGGCCTGCACATGGTATAACCCAGAAAGAAAGGCCTGCACATGGTATAACCCAGAAAGAAAGGCCTGCACATGGTATAACCCAGAATTAAAGGCCTGCCCATGGTATAACCCAGAAAGAAAGGCCTGCACATGGTATAACCCAGAAAGAAAGGCCAGCACATGGTATAACCCAGAAAGAAAGGCCTGCACATGGTATAACCCAGAAAGAAAGGCCTGCCCATGGTATAACCCAGAAAGAAAGGCCTGCACATGGTATAACCCAGAAAGAAAGGCCTGCCCATGGTATAACCCAGAAAGAAAGGCCTGCCCATGGTATAACCCAGAAAGAAAGGCCTGCACATGGTATAACTCAGAAAGAAAGGCCTGCACATGGTATAACCCAGAAAGAAAAGCCTGCACATGGTATAATCCAGAAAGAAAGGCCTGCACATGGTCTAAACCTCATCATTCCATGCTGTGCTCATGTACTCACGTATAAAACATTCTGGTTGTACGGTGTCCATATAGAACAGCCTAGCACATTTACGTTGGGATACATGTGGAGCATCTGCCAGTTGAGGGGCCCAATACAGAAGCTATGGATCGCCCCATGTGATCCTCCTGTCCTCAGGCTAATTAGGCCTGACAGATGTTCTCAAACGGCTCCTCATTTGCCTGCCTTACCATAAGACGGCTGTTACATATGTAAACATTTTTGTGGGTTCATGTTTACCATAAATATTCACAGATGTATCCTCTCATAGAATGTCACAATGTAGGCTACACTGCATGGATAATTCCACTGGCTGCTCTAATGTGGCTAGTTTGTAATCATTTTGACTCCAACATACAGACGTGAGACATGGCTCGCACACTCTTAGAAACAAAGGTTCAGAAAAGGGCTCTTCAGCTGTCCCAATAGGATAACCCTTTTTGGTTCCATGCAGAACCCTTTTTGGTTCCATGTAGAACTCTCTGTGGAAAGAACGGGTTCTACATGGAACCCAAAAGGGCTCTTCTACCAGGAACCAAAAGGGTTCTACCTGGAACCAAAAAGGTTTCTTCAAAGGGTTCTCCTATGGGGACAGCCAAAGAACCCTTTCAGGTTCTAGATAGCACCTTTTTTTCTAAGAGTGTAGTCAATTAGTTAACATGGGTTTGTATGCAATTATTCATCAATCATTGGTTGTACAGTCAAATTAGGTAACTTCAATTAATATCCTATATATTAAACTACATCATTGAACCAGACAGAGCTCAGAGGTTCCAGACCTCATGGAGATATCCAAGCCCGTGCTGATCAAATCTCCATCATCATTCGACCTTTAGGCATATGATTACCTGCTCAGGTACCTGTCTAAAAAGTATCAGATCAGTATCATTCTCTATGGATCCAATTACTAACTCACATGACAGACCTCCATATAGACCTATTACAGTGAATCAGTAAGTTTTATTCACCGTATGACATTTCAGAGGAAAGTGAAAGGTGGCAAGCATGACGTTCATGAGAGGTGTACCAGGAATAGTTGAGAGCATGTCACCGCCTCTAGATATCTCCTGAACAGCCCAACCAGTCCCAACCATCTATTTAGTGTCACCACGACCTTTCTCCACCCTATAGCCCAGGGATCATCAACTAGACTCAGCCATGGGGCCGATTTCTTCTGGAGCGGATGGTCGAGGGGCCGGAACATATAATTACAAATAATTTGTAGACTGCAAAAAGGCCAAACAGATATAATGTCTCTCTATTATGCGTGGGAATACTTGGGAACAGATTACTTACATAAAAACCACTTGGAGCTGATTTCCTGATGTTTTTACAGTCTTTTGCATCCAACAATGAAAATGTCACACTTTTTTTTAAATATATATATATATATATATATAATATATTTTGTTTTGCTCAGAAATTTGGGGGGCCAAATAAAACTACCCGCAGACAAAAATTGGCCTGCGGGCCGCCAGTTGGGGAACCCTGCTATAGCCTATAGTCTAGCTGTAAATCATGCATGCAAGATCATCGCACATGTCCCCAAAAACAGATGATATTTATGTGTGGCCCGTCCCCTCTGTCCGTTATGTGATGTGGTTTGAGGTGGTTTGCGGGGACGTGAGGAGTAATCTCGGAGGCTGCTGATGACTCTAAGCCTGCTTGGTCAGTTTGCTCCCTGACCGAGCTACTGAGTTATAACAGTGACATAACACTACACACTATATTTACCAGCCTACTGCGAGAAGAGAAAGGATACTACTGTGTTGTTGAGGATTGTGGTGAGTGAACTGAACATACCGTAAATGTGGCTGACCGAAATATGTGTACTTCGCAATTCATTTGTGTGGAAATCACTGTAAAAATGGTAATATCATTCAAATGCTGAGCAAAATGTATACTGTATCTAGAAAACCCAATAAGCAAAAAGTACAACACCTCAAAATGAAGAAGAAGAGGGATTTAAGTCAAACCCTCCCTGCTGCATCCCAATGGCACCATATTCTCTATATAGTGCTCTGTCCCTACAGGACTCTGGTCAAAAGTAGTGCACTATATAGGAAGTAGGGTGCCATTTGGAATGCAATCCTGAGATTTCCAGCATGGGGTTCTTGATAGTGGCAGTTGGCAAAGTGGATGCTTGCATTGCTAGTCACCACTTGGGCAGTATCAGTTGTGGTCCTTTGTAGCTCAGTCGGTAGAGTGTGGTGCTTGTAATGCTAGGTTAGTGGGTTCAATACCCAAGATCACCCACATGTAAAATGTATGCACGAGTGGCTGTAAGTCGCTTTGGATAAAAGTGTCTTCTAAATGGCATATGTTGAGTGTGCTATAGGAGGCCTTTAGGGAGGTTGGCAGAGTGGATGGGTCTGGTATATCTGACAGCATCTAACGAGGTGGAGGCACTGGGGGGAAACTGCTGTTAACACTACATAAAAAAAAAAAAAACATTTTTAGTCATTTAGCAGACGCTCTTATCCAGAGCGACTTACAGTTAGTGAGTGCATACATTTTCATACTGGCCCCCCGTGGGAATCGAACCCACAACCCTGGCGTTGCAAGCGCCATGCTCTACCAACTGAGCTACACGGGGCCCTACAGTGAGAAGGGTCTGACCATCAATGACCTATAATTCCATAAAGAACCTATAATTCCATAGAGAACCTATAATTCTAAGGGTCTGACTGGGTCAATAAGACAGAGAGGCAAGGCTACTCTATTCAGTTCAAACTAGTACATTTCTCTATACAAATGAACACTACGTAGATAGACTACCGGTATTTAAATCAATAATGGTGCACTTAGCTTTGCTGCCATCTGGAAAACGAGGACATTATGCACAATGTGTAATGAATTCAGTAATAAAATAATTAAACATGTTGAACAAATTCCAAAATCCTTTTTTATTTAATATCCTATTTGTCTTTTTTTTTCACGCAAAATACATCTATACATGCAACCGCCGTACTCTACCGACTCAGCCACAAAGGGACCTTATCACCAACCTCACATGAATGTATGTGGTATGTTGCTGGAAGAGTAGCTGCTACCTACAGAATAAGCAACCAAAAGAACCTTGAGGTAACTGTACAACATGTTCTGTAACGATGTGTTATGGACTAATATGACTAAGTGAATAATGCCGTTAATTTCAATTTACGCAGCTAGTTCCGTTTACTGCAAAACCAGCACAGGAGGTTGCTGGCACATTAACTGGGGAGGACGAGCTCGTGGTAATGGCTGGAGCGAAATGAGTGGAATGCTATCAAATACATCAAAAACATGGTTTCCATGTGTTTGATGCCATTCCACTCACTCCATTCCAGCCATTGTTATTAACTGACCTCCCATCAGCAGCCTCCTGGGAAAACCAGCTTGCTTTGGCATTATATGACTGAGCAGTCCATATTGCTGTTCATGCCTCCCTGTGTCCGCAAACATAAGCACATAGGATGTGGGAAATTAATACGTGCCATAGCATGCCTTACCATGCTTCAATTTAATGTTGAAGAAAGCAATATTCACCAAGGCACATCTTTCCATGTATTTCCTAATTAATTATGCATATGCAAACCAGACAACTCACTTAGAATGGAAACCACCGAAAAGGGAAGATGAAGTTGTGTTTTGCATCAAGATAAATTCATGCATTATTTTAGGTCATTCGGGTCTACAATATTGAGAATGTTTTTTTTTTTTTACTCAGTTTATTTAATGCTAATGAATGCTTCTGTTTAACATATGACTGATTGGGGATTGAATCCTGGTCTCCTGCACACCACACAACTGCGTTAGCCCACTGAGCAGAAGCCTAGGCACTGGCTCGGGAGCTAACACAAGTCTTCAGAAGGGTATTGAATAATCATGGCATTGCATGCAGATCTGGAGAGAGTGGCACTGAGAAAACCAAAACAATAGCATCACTTATCCTCTTGTCCCATGCCATTTTCTCACTCTGTGGTTTACAGTTTTTTGCTCAGAGGCAGTTTTAAAAAGATTATAAACAAAACCCACTGATATTGTAATTGACCAGACTAACATTGAGGCATAGAGAAATACCTGAATTCAGACAAACTGATTCCAAATGGACTTTGCTCGCTGCGTATTTGCCAAACGCTGCTGAGGACCCTGAGAAACCATCAGCGGGACCTTGTAATATTCCATGTCGTGTAACTATGGTTACAGTTTCCACGGCTGCATTTAAGATGCAATTTGAGTGTTAATGATGTTCATAGCTCTTTCTTTGTGCACTTTATTGGAATAACGTCCAAGGAAATCAAAGTAAAATATACAGTAAAGGGACTGAATATAACTTTTTAAGGGGTTGATACAGAGAGCTGGTTTCCCACACACAGATTATGCCTAGTCCTGGATTAAAAAGCTGTCTCTATGGAGAATTAATATTGACAATGCTTTTTAGTACTTTTTATAGTCTGGGAAACCAGCAAGAACTGCATGCTAAGTTTGGTTTCCTGTTCTGCAAATGATTACTAGATGTATCTGTGACAGAGGCACATATAGAGAGAGATCAATATATAGTGACATTTATATAGAGAGAGATCCATATATAGAGATATCTATATAGAGAGAAATCTATATATAGAGATATCTATATATAGAGAGATCCATATATAGAGAGATCTAGAGTGAGCTCAAAGAGAATTGGGACACATGACACATTTTTTGTTGTTTGGGCTCTGTACAATGACTATGAGGATAAAGTGCAGACTGTCAGCTTTAATTTGAGGGTATTTTCATCCATGTGGAGTGAACCGTTTAGAAATTACAGCACTTTTTGTACATAGTCCCACTATTTTAGGTGACCAAAAGTATTGGGACAAATTCACTTACACTACCGTTCAAAAGGTTGGGGTCACTTAGAAATGTCCTTGTTTTCGAAAGAAAAGCAATTTTTTTGTCCATTAAAATAACATCAAATTGATCAGAAATACAGTGTAGACATTGTTAATGTTGTAAATGGCTATTGTAGCTGGAAACGGCTGATTTTTAATGGAATATCTACAGAGGCCCATTATCAGCAACCATCAGTCCTATGTTCCAATGGCAAGTTGTGTTGGCTAATCCAAGTTTATCATTTTAAAAGGCTAATTGATCATTAGAAAACCGTTTTGCAATTATGTTAGCACAGCTGAAAACTGTTGTGCTGATTAAAGAAGCAATACAACTGGCCTTCTTGAGACTAGTTGAGTATCTGGAGCATCAGCAATTGTGGGTTCAATTACAGGCTCAAAATGGCCAGAAACAAATAACTTTCTTCTGAAACTCGTCAGTCTATTCTTGTTCTGAGAAATGAAGACTATTCCATGCAAGAAATTGCCAAGAAACTGAAGATCTCATACAACGCTGTGTACTACTCCCTTCACAGAACAGTGCAAACTGTCTCTAACCAGAATAGAAAAAGGAGTGGGAGGCCCCAGTGCACAACTGAGCAAGAGGACAAATACATTAGAGTGTCTAGTTTGAGAAACAGACGCCTCACAGGTCCTCAACTGGCAGCTTCATTAAATAGTACCCGCAAAACACTAGTCTCAACGTCAACAGTGAAGAGGCGACACCGGGATGCTGACCTTCTAGGCAGAGATGCAAAGAAAAAGCCATATCTCAGACTGGCCAATAAAAAGAAAAGATGAAGATGGGCAGTCTGAGATATGGCTTTTTCTATGCAACTCTGCCTAGAAGGTCAGCATCCCGGAGCCAGTTTGCGCTGTTCTGTGAAGGGAGTAGTACACAGTGTTGTACACCTATGTAGATATTCCATAAAAAATCAGCCGTTTCCAGCTACAATAGACATTTACAACATTAACCATGTCTACACTGTATTTCTGATCAATTTGATGTTATTTTAATGAACAAAAAAATTGCTTTTCTTTTGAAATCAAGGAAATGTCTAAGTGACCCCAAACTTTTGAACGGTAGTGTACATGTGTATTAATGTAGTCAGAAGTTTAGTATTTGGTCCCATATTCCTAGCAAGCAATGATTAAATCAAGCATATGACTCTACAAACTTGTTGGATGCATTTGCTGTTTGTTTTGGTTGTGTTTCAGATTATTTTGTGCCCAATAGAAATTAATGGTAAATAATGTATTGTGTCATTTTGGAGTCACTTTTATTGTAAATAATAATAAAATATGTTTCTAAACACTTCTACATTAATGTGGATGCTACCATGATTACGGATAATCCTAAATGAATCCTGAATAATGATGACCTCTGAGGAAGTTACAGACGCACAAATATCATGCCACCAAGATATGCTAACTTCTCACCATTACAATAACAGTGGAGGTTAGCATTTTTTTGTGGGGTATGATACATACAGTACATTCGGAAAGTATTCAGACCCATTTACTTTTTCCACATTTTGTTACTTTGCAGCCTTAGTCTAAAAAGGATGAAATAAAACAAATCCTTCAGCAATCTACACACAATACCCCATAATGACAAAGCGAAAACAGGTTTTTACAAAAAATAAAAAACAGAAATACCTTATTTACATAAGTATTCAGACCGTTTGCTATGAGACTCGAAATTGAGCTCAGGTGCATCCTGTTTCCATTGATCATCCTTGAGATGTGTCACGCCCTGACTCAGAGGACGCTTATTTGTTGAGTCAGGGTGTGTATATTCCTTGTTGTGTTTTTCTATGTTGTATTTTCTATGTTTAGTTCTAGTATGTCTAGATCTATGTTGGCCGGTGTGGTTCCCAATCAGAGGCAGCTGTCGCTCGTTGTCTCTGATTGGGGACCATACTTAGGCAGCCTATTGGCACTAGTGGGTTGTGGGATCTTGTTCTGTGTTAGGTATGTTGTTTGTGTACCTTGGACTTCACGTTTCGTTTCTTGTTTTGTCGTTGCGTTTATAAGTCTAATAAACATGTATGCATATCACGCTGTGCCTTGGTCTGACCCGTCGATGAACGAACGTGACAGAAGATCCCACCAGACCTGGACCAAGCAGTGTGCCGAGGAAGAGCAGAGAGGATGGACTTGGCAGGAGATGAGAGAGGATCTGGCAAGAAAGAGGGAGGCCCTGATCAGGGTGGAGAGGCAATCCCCCCAAACATTTTTTTGGGGGGGCAAACGGTGTGGACGACGAGGCAGCAGGAGGCCGCGACAGGGCGGATCTGCTGGTTAGGAGAGGAGGCCACCAGATTACGGGGGCCATTGGTTCAGAGGGAGCAGAAGGAAGGTGTAGAGGCACGGCGTGAGGAGCTGGTTAGGCAGCAGAAGGAGCGGGGGTTAATAAAGGAACCCAGTCCCGCTCCTCGCACAAAGTAAGTGGTGCGTGTCGCCAGTCCGGTCCAGCCTGTTCCTGTCCCTCGCACCAAGCCAGTGGTGTGCGTCGCCAGCCCGGTCCGGCCTGTTCCTGTCCCTCGCACCAAGCCAGTGGTGTGCGTCGCCAGCCCGGCCCGGCCTGTTCCTGCCCCTCGCACCAAGCCAGTGGTGCGCGTCGCCTGCCCGGTCCGGCCTGTTCCTGTCCCTCGCACCAAGCCAGTGGTGTGCGTCGCCAGCCTGGCCCGGCCTGTTCCTGCCCCTCGCACCAAGCCAGTGGTGCGCGTCGCCTGCCCGGTCCGGCCTGTTCCTGCTCCTCGCACCAAGCCAGTGGTGCGTGTGTCTAGTCTGGAGCCAGAGCAGTCCGCTCCACCGGTGCCCAGTTCAGCTCCGGTCAGCTGCTCCACTCCGGAGCCAGAGCAATCCGCTTCACTGGGGTTCAGTCCAGCTCCGGTCAGCGGCTCCACTCCGGAGCCAGAGCAGTCTGCTCCACCGGTGCCTGACCCAGCTCCGGTCAGCTGCTCCAGTCCGGAGCCAGAGCAGTCCGCTCCACCGGGCTCTAAACCGGAGCCTGAGCAGTCCGCTCCACCGGTGCTTGGTCCAGCTCCGGTCAGCGGCTCCAGTCCAGACCCAGACGTCAGCCCCTCTCCAGGTTTGGGGTCTCCCACACCAGGGTCCAGACAGGGCTTGGAGTATAGTGGGAGGAAGGAGAGGGGAAGCAACGTGCCGAGGTCTAGACCAGACCAGGGGCGCAACAGGGAGGCGAAGAGTGAGAGGTCATCACGCCCTGAGCCGGATCCGCCTCCGAGGCGGAATGCCCACCCGGCCCCTACCCGGCTATGTTTATGTTGTGCGGTCGAGTCCGCACCTTTGGGGGGGGGGGGGATACTGTCACGCCCTGACTCAGAGGACGCTTATATGTTGAGTCAGGGTGTGTATATTCCTTGTTGTGTTTTTCTATGTTGTATTTTCTATGTTTAGTTCTAGTATGTCTAGATCTATGTTGGCTGGTGTGGTTCCCAATCAGAGGCAGCTGTCGCTCGTTGTCTCTGATTGGGGACCATACTTAGGCAGCCTTTTGGCACTAGTGGGTTGTGGGATCTTGTTCCGTGCTAGGTATGTTGTTTGTGTACCTTGGACTGTTTGTGTACCTTCGTTTCTTGTTTTGTCATTGTGTTTATAAGTCTAATAAACATGTATGCATATCACGCTGCGCCTTGGTCTGACCCGTCGATGAACGAACGTGACAAGATGTTTCTACAACTTGATTGGAGTCCACCTGCGGTAAATTACATTGATTGGACATGATTTGGAAAGGCCACACCTGTCTATATAAGGTCCCACAGTTGACACAGTGCGTGTCAGAACAAAAACCAAGGCATGAGGTCGAATACATTTTCCGTAGAGCTCTGAGACAGGATTGTGTCGAGGCACAGATCTGGTGAAGGGTACCAAAAATTCTGCAGCATTGAAGTTTCCCAAGAACACAGTGGCCTCCATTCTTCTTAAATGGAAGAAGTTTGGAACCACCAAGACTCTTCCTAGAGCTGGCCACCCGGCCAAACTGAGCAATCGGGGGAGAAGGGCCTTGGTCAGGGAGGTGACCAAGAACCCGATGGTCACTGTGACAGAGCTCTAGAGTTCCTCTGTGGAGATGGGAGAACCTTCCAGAAGGACAACCATCTCTGCAGCACTCCACCAATCAGGCCTTTATGGTAGAGTGGCCAGATGGAAGCCACTCCTCAGTAAAAGGCACATGACAGCCTGCTTGGAGTTTGCCAAAAGGCACCTAAAGACTCTCAGACCATGAGAAACAAGATTCTCTGGTCTGATGAAACCAAGATTGAACTCTTTGGCCTAAATGCCAAGCGTCACATCTGGAGGAAACCTGGCACCATCCCTACGGTGAAGCATGGTGGTGGCGGCATCATGCTGTGGGGATGTTTTTCCGCAGCAGGGACTGGGAGACTAGTCAGGAGCGAGGGAAAGATGAACAGAGGAAAGTACAGAGAGATCCTTGATGAAAACCTGTTCCAGAGTGCTCAGGACCTCAGACTGGGGCGAAGGTTCACCTTCCAACAGGACAACGACCCTAAGCACACAGCCAACACAACGCAGGAATGGCTTCGGGACAAGTCTCTGAATGTCCTTGAGTGGCCCAGCCAGAGCCCGGACTTGAACCCGATCAAACATCTCTGGAGAGACCTGAAAATAGCTGTGCAGCAACGCTCCCCATCCAACCTGACAGAGCTTGAGAGGATCTGCAGAGAAGAATGGGAGAAACTCCCCAAATACAGTTGTGACAAACTTGTAGCGTCATACTTAAGAATACTCGAGGCTGTAATCGCTGCCAAAGGTGCTTCAACAAAGTACTGAGTAAAGGGTCTGAATACTTATGTAAATGTGTTTAGAAACATATTATATTCTTATTTATAATAAAAGTGACTCCAAAATGACACAATACATTATTTACCATTCCTTTCTATTGGGCACAAAATGATCTGAAACATAACCAAAACAAACATCAAATGCATCCAACAAGTTTGTATAGTCACAACCTTGATGTAGTCATTGCATGCTATGAATACTAAACTTTTGACTACTTTAATACACATATAAGTGAATTTGTCCCAATACTTTTGGTCCCCTAAAATGGGGGGACTATTTACAAATAGTGCTGTAATTTCTAAACGGTTAACCCGAAATGGATGGATATACCATCAAATTAAAGCTGACAGTCTGCACTTTAACCTCATAGTCATTGTATAATTTCAACACTAACACAAAATGTCACTGTCCCAATATTTTTGGAGCTCACTGTATATAGAGAGAGATCTATATATAGAGAGAGAGATATAGAGAGAGCTATATACTGAGTATACAAAACATTAAGATCACCTTCTATTTCCATGACATAGACTGACCAGGTGAATCCACTTCAGTCATTGTAGACGAAGGGGAGGAGAAAGGTTAAAGGAGGATTTTTAAGCCTTGATATAACTAACACATGGATTGTGTATGTGAGTCATTCAGAAGGTGAATGGGCAAGACAAAAGATTGAAATGCCTTTTAACAGGGTATGGTAGTAGGTGCCAGGTGCACCGGTTTGTGTCAAGAACTGCAATGCTGCTGGGTTTTTCACGCTCAACAGTTTCTCGTGTGTATCAAGAATGGTCCACCACCCAAAGGACATCCAGCCAACTTGACACAACCGTGGGAAGCATTGGAGTCAACATGGGCCAGCATCCCTGTGGAACGTTTTTGACACCTTGTATAGTCAATGCCCCAATTAATTGAGGCTCTTCTGAGGGCAAAAGGGGGTTTGCAACTCAATATTAGGAAGGTGTTCCTAATGTTTGGTATACTCAGTGTATGTAGAGAGAGATCTCTTTGGCTCTGATCTGTGAAACAAAGTATGAACAACTCCTCTCTAAAGGTCCAGTGCAGTCAACAACCTGATTTTCCTGTGTTTTATATATATTTCCACACTATGAGGTTGGAATAATACTGTCAAATTGTGAAAATTATGATAATGCCCTTTTAGTGTAACAGCTGTTTAAAAAGGCTGCCTGAAATTTCAGCCTGTTTTGGTGGGATGGGTTTTGGCCTGCCTGGTGACATCACCATGCGGTAAATTAGTTAATAGACCAATGAGAAAAAGAGTTCCAAACCTCTCTGCCAATAACAGCTAGTTTTCAGTTTTGCACTCCCCAATCAGACCACTCCCAGACAGTCCTAGCAAAATTCTTGCTTGAGAAATTGCTCCTTGCTAAGAAGCCATTTATTTGTATTTATTTTACTTTTTGACCATTTTAATTGAAAATCACAGCAAGGTACTTTAATTGTTACCCAGAAATGAGTTGATATTTAGATAAAAATGGCTGAATTGGACCTTTAAGCCACATGTTCATTAAGGTGCTGTACATGTCTTCTAGCATATTTCCTATTAAACTTTGAAGTGTATTTCACCACCTTTATCTCCCCAATTTCATTCTTGTCTCATCGCTGCAACTACCCAACAGGCTCAGGAGAGGCGAAGGTCAAGTCATGTGTCCTCCGAAACATGACCTGCCATAACACGCTTCTTAACACCCACCTGCACCAATGTGTCGGAGGAAACACCGTTCAACTGACGACTGAAGTCAGCCTGCAGGCGCCCGGCCCACCACAAGGACTCACGATGAGCCAAGTAAAGCCACCCCGGCCAAACCCTCCCTTAACCCAGTCGACACTGGGCCAATTGTGCACAGCCCTACGGGACTCCCGGTCGGTTGTGACACAGCCTGGGATCGAACCCGGGTCTGTAGTGACGCCTCAAACACTGCAATTTAGAGCCTTAGACCGCTGTGCCACTTGGGAGGCCAAGTTAACATATGTTTAATGGTGATAGATCCAATGTCTGAGAATATGATGACTTGATTGTTCCAATGTTTGTTCAGATACCTTCATTGAAATTCCACACATACACACATGCACACACAGAGATGATATTAGTCCCTTAATGGACCGCCATGTCCATCTGCCACATGAGCAAGTTAATGACTTTCCATCCTAAGAACATGGGGAGACAATAGCTGCAGGGTCTCGCTCTACATAACCATAATGCAACACAGAGAGTAGGAGAGGGCTTAATAAATAGCTACATACTAGAACACTCTATTTTTATTAATCAGTGGATCAGGTCAAGTGGCACTTGAAAAAAGTCAAAAACACAACAAAACCACTTGACATGTTGAACACAACTAGTGGAATATGGTTGAATACAAACAGTGCAGTTATGCCCTCCGTAAGGAAATCAAACAGGCAAAACATTACATTTCCATTTTAGTCATTTAGCAGACGCTCTTATCCAGAGCAACTTACAGTTAGTGAGTGCATACATCAGTACAGAGACAAAGTGGAGTAACAAATCAACGGCTCAGACATGAGATGTATGTGGCAGGTACTCCAGACAATCATGGATTACAAAGGGAAAACCAGCCACGTCGTGGACACCGACAAGCTAAACACATTGATCGCCTGCTTTGAGAATAACACAGTGCCACCGATGAGGGCTGCTCCTGAGGACTGTGGGATCTTGTTCTATGTGGCCGACGTGAGTAAGACATCCCTAGCCGCGTCCTCAGTGCATGCGCAAACCAGTTGGCTGGAGTGTTTACGGACATATTCAATCTCTCCCTATCCCAGTCTGCTGTCCCCACTTGCTTCAAGATGTCCACCATTGTTCCAGTACCCAAGAAAGCAAAGTTTAACTGAACTCAATGACTATCGCCCCATAGCACTCACATCTGTCATCATGAAGTGCTTTGAGAGGCTAGTTAAGGATCATATCACCTCCACCTTACCCGACATCCTATACCCACTTCAATTTGCATACATCCATAGACGATGCAATCGCCATCGCACTGCACACTTCCATATCCCATCTGGACAACAGGAATACCTATGTAGGAATGCTGTTCATTGACTACAGCTCAGCCTTCAACACCATAGTTCCCTCCAAGCTCATCATTAAGCTCGGGGCCCTGGGTCTGAACCCCGCCCTGTGTAACTGGGTCCTGGACTTCCTGACGGGCCGCCCCCAGGTGGTGAAGGTAGGAAACAACACCTCCAATATGCTGATCCTCAACACAAGGGCCCCACAAGGGTGCGTGCTCAGCCCCTCCTGTACGCCCTGTTCACCCATGACTGCGTGGCCACGCACACCTCCAACTCAAACATCAAGTTTGCAGACAACACAACTGTAGTAGGTCTGATTACCAACAATGACCAGACAGCCTACAGGGAGGAGGTGAGGGCCCTGGCGGAGTGGTGCCAGGAAAATAACCTCTCCCTCAACATCAACAAAATGAAGGAGCTGATCGTAGACTTCAGGATACAGCAGAGGGAGCATGCCCACATCCACATCGATGGTGCTACAGTGGAGAAGGTGAAAAGCTTCAAGTTCCTCGTCGTACAGTACACATCACTGACAATCTGAAATGGTCCATCCACACAGACAGTGTGGTGAAGAAGGCGCAACAGCACCTCTTCAACCTCAGGAGGCTGAAGAAATTTGGCTTGGCCCCTAAGACCCTCACAAACCTTTACAGATGCACCATTGAGACCGAGAGACTGAAAAACAGCTTCTATCTCAAGGCCATCAGACTGTTAAATAGCCATCACTAGCCGGCCTCCGCCCAGTACCCTGCCCTGAACTTAGTCACTGTCACTAGCCGACTACCACCCGGTTACTCAACCCTGCACATTAGAGGCTGCTGCCCTATGTACATAGACATGGAATCACTGGTCACTTTAATAATGGAACACTGGTCACTTTAATAATGTTTACATACTGTTTTACTCATTTCATATGTATATACGGTATTCTAGTCAATGCCACACACACACACACACACACACACACACACACACACACACACACACACACACACACACACACACACACACACACACACACACACACATATATACAGTACAAGTCAAAAGTTTGGACACACCTACTCATTCAAGGGTTTTTCTTTATTTTTTACTATTTTCTACATTGTAGAATAATAGTGAAGACATCAAAACTATGAAATAACACACATGGAATCATGTAGTAACCAAAAAAGTGTTAAACAAATCTTAATATATATTTCTCTTTTCCATAATCACTGTGCATGGGCACTGAGGAGGAAGGTGATTGTGGTACTTGGAAAAAGCCCTGTAGTAGTGGTTCTGTTCTTGTTCTTGATAACAAGGGCATTTGAGCACCATCATGAATCTAGCTATCTTCCACCAAGAGAGGGAAATTAAAGGGTAACTCAACACGATATTCTCAACTTTCTGGCATAAATAATTAATCTGACCTTCAATTCAAATGTGAAGACTATATTAAGAATGCACATAGAGAGTTAATATTCGTATTAGTAATTTATTGTGTTTGCAGGATAAATGATAATGTAACCAAATCAAACCAAGTCGTAACATTGACTTGCCGAGGTCGAATGGTTCAATTTAATCAAGCTCACAGTATTTAAGCAGCCAGCATATCATTTATGTATTTTGACATAGAAAGGGATGAGTACTGTGAAAGCAACAGGTAGACTCCACTGATAGGCTAGACACTTCCATTTAGGCTAGACACTTCCAGGTAGGCTAGACACTTCCAGGTAGGCTAGACACTTCCAGGTAGGCTAGACACTTCCATTTAGGCTAGACACTTCCATGTAGGCTAGACACTTCCATTTAGGCTAGACACTTCCATTTAGGCTAGACACTTCCATTTAGGCTAGACACTTCCAGGTAGGCTAGACACTTCCATTTAGGCTAGACACTTCCAGGTAGGCTAGACACTTCCATGTAGGTTAGACACTTCCAGGTAGGCTAGACACTTCCATTTAGGCTAGACACTTCCATGTAGGCTAGACACTTCCATTTAGGCTAGACACTTCCATTTAGGCTAGACACTTCCAGGTAGGCTAGACACTTCCAGGTAGGCTAGACACTTCCATTTAGGCAAGACACTTCCAGGTAGGCTAGACACTTCCATTTAGGCTAGACACTTCCAGGTAGGCTAGACACTTCCATTTAGGCTAGACACTTCCAGGTAGGCTAGACACTTCCAGGTAGGCTAGACACTTCCATGTAGGCTAGACACTTCCATTTAGGCTAGACACTTCCATGTAGGCTAGACACTTCCATTTAGGCTAGACACTTCCATTTAGGCTAGACACTTCCATTTAGGCTAGACACTTCCAGGTAGGCTAGACACTTCCAGGTAGGCTAGACACTTCCATTTAGGCTAGACACTTCCAGGTAGGCTAGACACTTCCATGTAGGTTAGACACTTCCATGTAGGCTAGACACTTCCAGGTAGGCTAGACACTTCCATTTAGGCAAGACACTTCCAGGTAGGCTAGACACTTCCATTTAGGCTAGACACTTCCAGGTAGGCTAGACACTTCCATTTAGGCTAGACACTTCCAGGTAGGCTAGACACTTCCAGGTAGGCTAGACACTTCCATTTCTCAGAATAAGACATGTGTACAGGGAGTATAAAACATTGGCCTGTCAGGTTTGATTGATTCAGACCTTGACGTGGACATGTTCATTGAGAGAGTGTGCGTCTAATGCTCATAAATGTGTTTTTAATGCAGTTTTTAGAATGCATGTGTATGTAAGAATGCTTTATGGGAGTTTTTTCCACATTCATCTATTGCACACAACGCACCTTGATATGAAAACCTTAGTTCATACTTCTTACAGTGAAACTTACAATAAAAACAATAACAACAAATTTACCCAATATATTTCTCTCTAGGGGCCTTGTTACAGAGTACCAAGAAAAATATGATGCTTACAGAAGTTCCTTTTCTCTGATTAAACAGACAATAAACCACTGTCCCTAAATCTCCCGCTCTTTCTTTTTTTATATCTCTCTCGCTCACACAAACAAGCATGCTCACTCTACACACCGACATGCAGAAAAGGACAAACTGTCCACATATTCCACAATACAAGCGTAATTTTGCTTGTGTTGCTGCAATTATATCTGATACTTCGGATGCCTATGTCTTAATAGGAGGGAGACTCTGTCCACCATCATGGAGGAATTCTGTCAACTTCACTAAGTTGATTTAGCTTATACCATGGCTAAGGGCTGTGTCCAGGAACTCCGCGTTGCATCGTGCATAAGAACAGCCCTTAGCTGTGGTATATTGGCCATATACCACACCCCCTCTTGCCTAATTGCTTAAGTAGATCATTAATTGGGCACACAGCATAGGCCTACCTTTCGAGTGATGCTGAACTTGCAATCACATCCAGTATCCTTGAAACAACTATATTTCAATCTGGCTGCACATCAAAGATGCAGACTTAAAATAATTAATTAACAAGCCTTTTGAACCGAATACTAATTGATCAAATACACTCAAATATGCATTGGGTCGGTCATGTAAAGATGATGTTACTGTACATTGATCTGTGACTGCTTTCACAAAATAACCTACACACACACGTTCCTTGCTTCTCTCCGCCTAAACAGGTCATGGCAGCAAAGTCAAATCAACAACTACTGATCTCTCATCCTTCGCAAGTGTTATGATATGGGGGCAAGGTTAGTGTTAGGACATACTGTAGAAAAACACACTATCCAGAATACACTTCCACACGCCATTCCCCCAGGGGGCAGCGGCAACCTTGTCCAGGTGTTGAGCCTAATTTAAAAGCGTTTGAAAGCACGTCAGGTGCTTCCAATTAGGGTGATCATCAGTTAGTGTCCCAGCTTAAAAGCCGTGAGGCTGCTGGGTTTGTTTGGTGGCCATGAGACTTTACGTTTTGTTTTGAGTCTTTAGCCTGTTTGCAGTTTTCCATTTTGTGTGTTTATTTTCGTCACCATCTGAACAACTAATAATCCGCTTGGACTGGCCGACCAAGAGGTCAAGACAGAGCTGGCCCTGAACTCGGTAAGTTGCTGTCTCCTGGGCACATCCAACACGGTCCTCAAACGCTGATTTCTCACGTGAATGCACAGATTCATTCAGGTTACAGACCATGTAACTAGGCCTATGACATCTATACATAAACCTCTATACATAACGAGTTCAGCAAAATCAGTAGGCTAGTTAATCGGTTTCGTAACACAAGCCACATACAACAACGTAAAAAGTCTGTTTCTTTACACAGATATATATATTTTTACACATTTATCTTTCTATTGGTTCATTTTATTCCGTCCCTAATCCTACATCAGTGGAGGCTGCTGAGGGGAGAACAGCTCATAATAATATCTGGACAGAGCAAATAGAATGGCATCAAACACCTGGAAACCATGTATTTGATAGCAGTCCACCAATTCCGCTCCAGCCATTACCAGGAGCCCATCCTCTCCAATTATGGCGCTACCAACCTCCTGTGTCCTACACCTACACCTAAAATAGGTTTGCGCTTAGGCTGTTGTTGCAAATATCTTGGATCTCAATCTTACCATGCTCAATGCCAAGTTAAGAACGGGAAAGAGAGAATAATGGTGGAAAACATGAAGGACGGACATATTCAATTAAACCACCATCACAAGGATAAAATAGGTTTGAGATTGTGAAAACTGCATCTTTCTAGGCCTTGGCAAGACTCCACACACAGTATAATCTCAATGTATTTTTCTCCTCTGTTATTCAGCCTGTTTTTTAAATGACTAGGCTGGATGTTTTTGTATGTTTCCTTAAGGGGGGGATATTTCTTGGGAAAGAGCTACTTGGATACAAACAAAAAGAAAGAAAGCAAAATAATATATATATTATGGATAAATGTGGTCATCAATGTCTATGCTCCACTGCCTGTGGAGCAATAATACACGATAATACACTTCATTTAAAGAAAGGGTTTATACAACAGATAAGCAGGCTATTACAGTGCTACTAGGCCGATGACAAGGCTGTACATTTTACACCATTGTAACCAATCATCCAATCTTGGTCCGACAGGGCTGCTGAATAGCTAGACTATAATGAAAGGGTTGGAGTGAGAAGATGATGAACATGGCTCAGACAAAAGCATCTTCTGGGGCTTTGAAATAGATGATGGCTCATCCATTGTCTGACTGTTGAAAATGAGGCATTTTTTGCACTGATTATAGACTACATTCATAGGTAGATGTAGGGTTGCAATGGATGGGTATATTACTGGAAACTTTCAAAGTTTACCAGTAAACTACTGGAATTTTGGTAACTTTCGAGGATTTTATGTAATTGATCACAAGATATCTAGTGGCCCTTGTGGACCCTCTGTGTGGCCTTATCACATGTAAAGTATATAAAATAATGAGATCATTTGGAAAGAATTAAAAAACTGTAAAACATTATCCTAAATAAAAACCATCAACTTAGTGAATACCATTGGTGTTTAATATGAGGGTTTCATCATTAAATATATATTTTCTTTTTTTACACACTTTTATTTCTTTGACTATGTCAATATGTCCTTGTTGTAAATGTTTTGGCGACAAACTGGTGGCAGTTGTGAAAAAAGTATATAGTTGGAAGAATTGCAGAGTTAATTGAAAATAATGCCATTGTTGATTAATGCTTTTTTCATTAAATAGGCTATTTTATCTTTAACCATATGGTCTTTCAACAAGAAACTCATGGACAATATGGACTAAATGCGAAACCTTATTTGGCATTTTTGTTGCCTTACAACCTGGAATTAAAATTGATTTTTGGGGGGTTTGTATAATTTGATTTACACAACATGCCTACCACTTTGAAGATGCCTAATATTTTTTTTTGTGAAACAATAAAAACAGAAAACTTGAGCGTGCATAACTATTCACCCCCCCAAAGTCAATACTTTGTAGAGCCACTTTTTGCAGCAATTACAGCTGCAAGTCTCTTGGGATATGTCTCTATAAGCTTGGCACATCTAGCCACTGGGATTTTTGCCCATTCTTCAAGGCAAAACTGCTGTAGCTCCTTCAAGTTGGATGGGTTCCGCTGGTGTACAGCAATCTTTAAGTCATACCACAGATTCTCAATTGGATTGAGGTCTGGGCTTTGACTAGGCCATTCCAATACATTTAAATGTTTCCCCTTAAACCACTCGAGTGTTGCTTTAGCAGTATGCTTAGGGTCATTGTCCTGCTGGAAGGTGAACCTCTGTCCCAGTCTCAAATCTCTGGAAGACTGAAACAGGTTTCCCTCAAGAATTTCCCTGTATTTAGCTCCATCCATCATTCCATGAATTCTGACCAGTTTCCCAGTCCCTGCCGATGAAAAACATCCCCACAGCATGATGCTGCCACCACCATGCTTCACTGTGGGGATGGTGTTCTCGGGGTGATGAGAGGTGTTGGGTTTGCACCAGACATAGCGTTTTCTTTGACGGCCAAAAAGCTCAATTTTAGTCTCATCTGACCAGAGTACCTTCTTCCATATATTTGGGGAGTCTTCCACATGCATTTTGGCGAACACCAAAAGTGTTTGCTTATTTTCTTCTTTAAGCAATCGCTTTTTTCTGGCCACTCTTCTGTAAAGCACAGCTCTGTGGAGTGTATGGCTTAAAGTGGTCCTATGGACAGATACTCCAATCTCCGCTGTGGAACTTTGCAGCTCCTTCAGGGTTATCTTTGGTCTCTTTGTTGCCTCTCTGATTAACGCCCTCCTTGCCTGGTCCGTGAGTTTTGGTGGGCAGCCCTCTCTTGGCAGGTTTGTTGTGGTGCCATATTCTTTCCATTTTTTAATAATGGATTTAATGGTGCTCCGTGGGATGTTCAAAGTTTCAGATATTTTTTTATTACCCAACCCTGATCTGTACTTCTCCACAAATGTGTCCCTGACCTGTTTGAAGAGCTCCTTGGTCTTCATGTTGCCGCTTGCTTGGTGGTGGCCCTTTCTTAGTGGTGTTGCAGACTGTGGGGCCTTTAAGAACAGGTGTATATATACCGAGATCATGTGACAGATCATGTGACACTTAGATTGCACACAGGTGGACTTTATTTAACTAATTATGTGACTTCTGAAGGTAATTGGTTGCACCAGATCTTATTTAGGGGCTTCATAGCAAAGGGGGTGAATACATATGCACGCACCACTTTACCGTCATTTACTTTTTAGAATTTTTGGAAACAAGTTATTATTTTATTTCACTTCACCAATTTGGCCTATTTTGTGTATGTCCATTACATGAAAACCAAATAAAAATCAATTTAAATTACAGGTTGTAATGCAACAAAATAGGAAAAACACCAATGGGGATGAAAACTTTTGCAAGACACTGTATATATATATACATCATTTGGCAGACGCACTTATCCAGAGCGACTTACAGTTAGTGAGTGCATACATCATTTTTTTCATACTGGCCCCCCGTGGGAATCAAACCCACAACCCTGGTGTTGCAAACGCCATGCTCTACCAACTGAGCTACATCCCTGCCGGCCATTCCCTCCCCTACCCTGGACGACGCTGGGCCAATTGTGCGCCGGCTACGACAGAGCCTGGATTCGAACCAGGATCTCTAGTGGCACAGCTAGTGCCTTAGAACACTGCGCCACTCAGGAGTATATATATATATATATATATAGTACCAGTCCAAAGTTTGGACACACCTACTCATTCAAGGGTTTGTCTTTATTTTTGCTATTTTCTACATTGTAGAATAATAGTGAAGACATCAAAACGATGAAATAACACATATGGAATCATGTAGTCACCAGAAAAGTGTTAAACAAATCAAAATATATTTTAGTAGCCACCCTTTGCCTTGATGACAGTTTTGCACACTCTTGGCATTCTCTAAACCAGCTTCACCTGGAATGCTTCTCCAACAGTCTTGAAGGAGTTCCCACATTTGGTGAGCACTTGTTGGCTGCTTTTCCTTCACTCTATAGTCCAACTCATCCCAAACCATCTCAATTGGGTTGAGGTCGGGTGATTGTGGAGGCCAGGTCATCTGATGCAGCACTTCATCACTCTCCTTCTTCGTCAAATAGCCCTTACACAGCCTGGAGGTGTGTTGGGTTATTGTCCTGTTGAAAAACAAATGATAGTCCCACTAAGCGCAAACCAGATGGGATGGCGTATCGCTGCAGAATGCTGTTGTAGACATGCTGGTTAAGTGTGCCTTGAATTCTAAATAACATGAATCACACATGCGGAGATCACACGTACACCTACTCTGCGTCGCACAAAGACACGGCGGTTGGATCCAAAAATGTCAAATTTGGACTCTTCAGACCAAAGGACAGATTTCCGCCAGTCTAATGTCCATTGCTCGTGTTTCTTGGCCCAAGCAAGTTTCTTCTTCTTATTGGTGTCCTTTAGTAGTGGTTTCTTTGCAGCAATTCGACCATGAAGGTTTCCTCTGAACAGTTGATGTTGAGATGTGTCTGTTACTCTGTGAATCATTTATTTGGGCTGCAATCTGAGGTGCAGTTAACTCTAAATAACTTATCCTCTGCAGCAGAGGTAACTCTGGGTCTTCCTTTCGTGTGGCGGTCCTCGTGAGAGCCAGTTTCAACATAGCGCTTGATGGTTTTTGCGACTGCAAATTTTCCTGATTGACTGAAGTTTATGTCTTAAAGTAATGATGGACTGTCGTTTCACTTTGCTTATTTGAGCTGTTCTTGCAATAATATGGACTTGGTCTTTTATCAAATAGGGCTATCTTCTGTATACCACCCCTACCTTGTCACAACACAACTGATTTGGCTCAAATGCATTAAGAAGAAAATAAATTCCACAAATTAACTTTTAATTGAAATGCATTCCAGGTGACTACCTCATGAAGCTGGTTGAGATAATGCCAAGAGTGTGCAAAGCTGTCATCAAGGCAAAGGGTGGCTACTTTAAAGAATCTCAAATATAAAATATATTTCGATTTGTTTAACTCTTTTTTGGTTACTACATGATTCCATGTGATATTTCACAGTTTTGATGTCTCCACTATTTTTCTATATTGTAGAAAACAGTAAAAATATTTAATAGGTAAGATTGCAAACCTAGGGTAATAACATTGGCCGTAATACAATTACTATATACAGAAAACTTCGTACCCTTCTACATTACAATCCCAATCTTTCCGCTGTGAAAGACAAAACCCAAATGCAAGCTGCAGATGTTTCAGTATTGTTGCAAAGCCTACTATTGCACTGCAGTTTACTTGTTTTTTCTCCAGCCGAATCCAGCCTGTATCTGCTCCCTGTTTCCCTGCTCACCTGGCATCCAGACTGACAGCTAAGGCACGAGGCTTTCGTGATACTGCAGCGTTCTGTGCGGCGGCTGCCTGACTTTCCAGGGGGACATCACAGCTGCAGCACCCTGTCACTCCCGGAGCACATAATCTCCGCTGAGGGAGGGAACACTTCCCAGCAACCTCACAATGAGCACTGCCATTCCTTAATCCCCGCTCTCCCTCACTCCCTCTCTCCCTCACTCCTTCTCTCTTCCCCTTGTTTTCTCATCACTTCCCAAACAGTCCACGACGAGCCAGGTGACTATGACATAATCCAGTACAATGTTAAAATGCCCATAATGACAGTAGTGACAGCTGTCTCAGACAATAAGGTCCTTCAAATCAAATCAAATGTTATTTCTCATATACACTGCGTCCTCCAGCCTGGGACAGGATGGCGCTGCAGAGTTGAACAGCTGCCGTCTTACGGGCTCCTGACCAATTCTGCTATTCTGTTTTTTTACGCTGATCTTAACTTTTTTTGTTAATAATATTTCCGCCATTATTTCCCATGTCCGAAAACAGCTTCTGGACATCAGAAGGCCGCGGGGCCAGGCGGATTACCAGCACGTGTACTCAGAGCCTGCGCTGACCAGCTGGCAAGTGTCTTCACTGATATTTTCAAGCTCTCCCTGACCCAGTCTGTAATACCTATACTGAACAGAAATATGAACGCAACATGTAAAGTGTTGGTCCCATTTCTCATGAGCTGAAGGAAAAGATCCCAGAAATGTTCCATATGCACAAAAAGCTTATTTCTCTCACATCTTTTGCACACATTTGTTTACATCCCTGTTAATGAGCATTTCTCCTTTGCCAAGATAATCCATCCACCTGGCAAGTGTGGCATATCAAGAAGCTGATTAAACAGCATGAACATTACACAGGTGTACCTTGTGCTGGGGACAATAAAAGTGCAGTTTTGTCACACAACACAATGCCACAGATGTCTCAAGTTTTGAGGGAATGTGCAATTGGCATGCTGACTGCAGTAATGTCCAACATCAGCTGTTGCCAGAGAAATGAATGTTCATTTCTCTGCCATACACCGCCTCCAATGTTGTTTTAGAGAATTTGGCATTACATCCGACCGGCCTTACAACTGCAGACCATGTGTAACCACTCCAGCCCAGGACCTCCACATCTGGCTTCTTCACCTGCGGGATTGTCTGAGGAGTGGGGGTGCTGAGGAGTATTTCTGTTTGTAATAAAACCCTTTTGTGGGGAAAAATTCATTCTGATTGGCTGGGCCTGCCTCCCCAGTGGGTGGACCTGGCTCCCAAGTGGGTGGGCCTATGCTCTCCCAGGCACACCCATGGCTGCGCCCATGTCCAGTCATGTGTAATCCATAGACTCAGGCCTAATGAATTTGCTTCAACTGACTGATTTCCTTCTATGAACTGTAACTCAGTAAAATCTTTGAAATTGTTGCATGTTGCATTTATATTTTTGTTCAGTATACATGCTTCAAGCAGACCACCATAGTCCCTGTGCCCAAGAATGCCAAGGTAACCTGTCTAAATGATTATCGCACCGTAGCACTCACATCTGTAGCCATAAAATGCCTTGAAAGACTGGTCATGGTTCACATCAACACCATCATCCCAGACGCTCTGGACCCACTCCAATTCGCATACCGCCCCAACAGATCCACAGATTACGCAATCTCTATTGCACTCCACACTGCCCTCTCCCACCTGGACAAGAGGAACACCTACGTGAGAATGCTGTTCATTGACAACAACTCAGCATTGAAAACCATAATTCCCTCCAAGCTTATCACTAAGCTCAGGACCCTGGGACTAAACACCTCCCTCTTCAACTGCATCCTGTACTTACTGACGGGCCGCCCCCAGGTGGTCAGAGTAGGCAACAACACATTCGCCATGCTGACCCTCAACACGGGGGCCCCTCAGGTGTTTGTGCTTGGTTCCCTCCTGTACTCCCTGTTCACCCTCGACTGCGTGGCCGCGCACGACTCCAACACCATCATTAAGTTTGCTGATGACACGACGGTGGTTGGCCTGATCACCGACGAAGATGAGACGGCCTATAGGGAGGAGGTCAGGGACCTGGCAGTGTGGTGCCAGGACAACAACCTCTCCCGCAACGTCAGCAAGACTAAGGAGCTGATCGTGAACTATAGGAAACGGAGGGCAGAGCATGCCCCCATCCACTTCGACGTGGATGTAGTGGAGCGGGTCGAGAGCTTCAAGTTCCTTGGTGTCCACATCACTAAGGAATTATCATGGTCCACATACACCAACACAGTCGTGAAGAAGGCATGACAATGCCTCTTCCCCCTCAGGAGGCTGAAGAGATTTGACATGGGCCCTATGATCTTCAAAAAGTTATACAGCTGCACCATTGAGAGCATCTTGACTGGCTGCATCACCGCTTGGTATAGCAACTGCTTGGCATCCGATCACAAGGCGCTACAGAGGGTAGTGCGTACGGCCCAGTACATCACTGGGGCCGAGCCTCCTGCCATCCAGGACCTCTATACCAGGCAGTGTCAGGAAGGCCCTAAAAATTGTCAAAGACTCCAGCCACCCAATTCATAGACTGTTCTCTCTGCTACCGCACGGCAAGCGGTACCAATGCACCAAGTCTGGAACCAACAGGACCCTGAACAGTTTCTAGCCCTAAGCCATAAGACTGCTAAATAGTTTAATAGTTAACCAATAGCCACCCGGACTATCTGCATTTACCCTTTTTGCATGAACTCTTTTGACTCACCACATACGCTGCTGCTACTGTTTACTATCTATCCTGTTGCCTAGTCACTTTATCCCTACCTATATGTACATATCTACCTCCATTACCTCGTACCCCTGCACATTGACTCGGTACTGGTACCACATGTATATAGCCAAGTTATCATTACTCATTGTGAATTTATTCCTCATGTTATTTATTTTTCTATTATTTTTATTTTATTTCTCTCTGCATCGTTGGGAAGGGCCCGTAAGTTAGCATTTCAATGTTAGTCCACACCTGTTGTTTACGAAGCATGTGACAAATAACATTTGATTTGATTTGTATGAGCCTGGCCAGCCGGTGAGGAGGCACAGCAGCTCATGTTGTTAGAGAGACTGTCTGTCTGCTCAGATTCTTATTAAGATATCAGATCTAGGGTTATGTGTCTGTGTGTGGCAGGGCTGAAAACCTCATTATGATTATAAGTGTTAGCTCGGCCATGATAATGGCTTTATAAATGTCCCTGTGACTGGTGATTGGGCATTCATGTTCAAATCTATAAAGCTATTTCTCTGAATGTGTTGATGTGTCATTTGAATTACGGTGCTTAAAGGGATAGTTCTCGCCAACTTATTAAATTACTATGTTGACTGTCGTAGACAAAATATAACTAAACTGCATATCAACTCAAGCATGTATTCTCATTGTGGGGAAGGAATGAAAAATAAAATATGATGTTTTATTGTCAAATACATCATATAGGTGCAGTGGAATGTGTTGTTTTATAGTCTCAGCCACAGTAGTACGGCACCCCTGGAGCAAATTAGGGTTTAGTGCCTTGCTCAAGGGCACATCGACACATTTTTTAATGATACTGGACTCTTCCCAGACTTGATTGAATGCAGTCTGCCTGTAGTCTGTTGCTCCTTAGATGTTGAAGATGAGATTCCACTCAGACTGTAGATAACAATGAAATGGCCAAATGGCATCGAGGCTATTTCCGACGTAAAGACCTTGTTTTCGTTATCACAGTCTTCCTAGGAGTCTTCCTAGGAGCCAGACGCCGGGATGGCAGTTAGCTCTTTGATAGGCAGCTGGCATCAGATTGAACTAGAGTTTCACTACATTATGCGGATAGGTGAGTCTTGCAGAGGAGAGGATAGAGGAGAGGAGAGGAGAGGAGAGGAGAGGAGATTATGTCAAACACTTGATTTGGCTTAGGGAACAGTATGTAATCATTCAGTAATCATTCAGTAATCTCTACAAAACACACAGGGTACATGACACTCATTTACAATCAATAAGTCACACAATTCCAGACATATTTCAAATTCAGAGCAATGTTCCCTTTTTTGTTGGGAAATATCCATACAAAAACTTTTCATAGACAGACAGATACATTTGCCCAGTAGTTTACATTTTAGTCATTTAGCAGATGCTCTTATACAGAGATACTTACAGGAGCACTTAGTGTTAAGTGCCTTGCTCAAGGACACATCAACATATTTTTAACCTAGCCGGCTCGGGGATTCGAACCAGCGACCCTTCGCTTACTGGAAAAATGCTCTTAACTGCTAGGATACCTGCCGCCCCAAGAGATACAGTTAGGCTGCAGTAAAGTATGTGTCTATTTCCTAAGGCAATTCATTCATACACAAAAGACCTGAGGCAGGGAATTAAAATGAAGTGGTTTGTGCGCGTGTATGTGTGTGTGTGTATGTGTGTGTGTGTATGCGTGTGTGTGTGTATGTGTGTGTGTGTGTGTCTGTGTGTGCCCTTGACCCTTTACTATGTCTCTCTGAGGCAGGACGTTATTAATACGCATGACTGGGAGCAAGACTCAATTTCTCTCTGCCTTCTTTCCTGCAGCATGTAATGTGAGACGCATATAAAACCCACCTGCCACCGTAATTAAGATATAAAATCTTTACACTCCCTTTATTTTTTCGGTGATAATCAATCACATTGATAAATACCAGCTCGGTTGAGACTGGGCCACCTATCATCACATTACTGAGAATGTGAGCACAGTGAGCACGGTGCCTAAACCTACTGTTCCACAAACACCTCCATTACGGGGCCTGAGAGGCTGATTACCACCCCAGATACAAAATGTGAGAGGGAATAAAGGCCTATTGATTCTTACCGCTGCTATCCGAGATCACACGGTGCCATATTACAAGACTGAACCAAACAGCCGCTTTGTTTCTTATGTACAATCAATCAGTGATTTGGAACGAGTTAAAATCCAGAAAAAAATGATATGCTTTCGTAATTGTCCAAAAGGGTGACTAAATCTTGCAATGGCCCCCTTTCGCCCACGTTCTTAATTGGATAGCTGGCCGTAGACAGTATTATGATGTGGTGTGTTCTTAGAAACCAGGAAGCAGAGCAGCAGCCTCCTCAGGGACCACAACAACCCCTTCATTTGCATCCTCTAATCCTGTAATAAAAGGCATAAACCATCATAAATAAACGACTTAATACACAGGTGTCTATCCACTGGAGCGCTCTCTCTCTCTCTCTCTCTCTCTCTCTCTCTCTCTCTCTCTCTCTCCCTCTCTCTCCGTGTCTCTCTCCCTCTGTCTCTGTGTGTCTCTCTCTTTCTATGTGTGTCTCTCTCTCTCTCTCTCTCTCTCTGTCTCATTCTCTCTCTCTGTCTCTCTCTCTCTGTCTCTCTGTCTCGTTCTCTCTCTCTCTCTCTCTGTCTCTCTCTCTCTGTCTCTGTGTGTGTGTCTCTCGCTGCCTCTGTCGCGCTCTCTCTCTCTCTCTCTCTCTCTCTCTCTCTCTCTCTCTCTCTCTCTCTCTCTCTCTATGTGTGTGTGTCTCTCTCTCTGTCTCATTCTCTCTCTCTGTCTCTGTCTCTCTCTCTCTCTGTCTCGTTCTCTCTCTCTCTCTCTGTGTCTCTCTATGTGTCTCTCTCTGTGTCTCTCTCTGTGTCTCTCTCTGTCTCTGTGTGTGTATCTCTCTCTGTGTGTCTCTCTCTCTCTCTCTGTGTGTCTCTCTCTCTCTTTCTGTCGCTCTCTCTGTCTCTCTCTCTCTCTCTCTCTCTCTCTCTCTCTCTCTCTCTCTCTCTCTCTCTGTCTCTCTCTCTCTGTCTCTCTCTCTCTCTCTCTCTCTCTCTGTCTCTCTCTCTTGCTCTTCATCTTTCTCCCTCCCGTTCTCTCTCTCTCCTCCCCCCATCTCTCTGTCACTCTCTCTCCACCCCTTCTCTCTATATATCTCACTTTCCCTCTCAATCGCTTCTCTTTCTCTCTCTCATTCTCCATCTAAGACAGGTCAGTGACTGTGTGTTGTGTTGTCCACAGCTGCTGTAGGAGCCGGGAGCAGCGGGGGTGTGGCCTGGCCAGGACAGCCACTATCCAGGAGAGATGAGCAACAGCTTTGTTTGGGGCAGCATCGCCCGGTCCAGCTAATCCTCCCGTGTTTCACTTTTGTGAAAACAGGAATGAGGGAAGGAGGGAGGGAGGGAAGGAGGGAGGGAGATTGGGAAAGAGGGAGAGATGGAGATGTGTTGCAGCCTGGCACTAAACGTGGAGGAAAGGAGAACTAGTACCACCAGCTTCAGAGTCTCTAATGACAAACACATCATCAGCTAACTGCATTCCTTTGCACCTTGAAGTGTGCTTTTAGTCTTATCAATACAATAGCATTCACCTCCGCTTACATTTCAGTCAGTCAACAATATCTCTCTGTATGACAACCATTCAAATCACAGCATGTTAGGCCATCAATATATGTCTTTAGCCTATACGGAGCCGTTGGAGATTTAAAAAAATTGAAATAGCTTGAATGACTGTGGCGCAGGAAAACATGATTAAAGCCTATATCTCAAATCACTTACTTCTCCATTAGTATGATTAATGGGACTGGCTAGGGCCTCAGACAGAGGCAGGGCTTGAAATATGATGCAATTACCTGTTTTTGAATAGGGAAGGGGAACCCCTACTCTACTGGACAGAGATTCTCTCAGGGTATGGAGACTGGCGAGGACGGAGAATGGCCTCTTTATTTCTATGGTAGAACAAAAGTAGACATACAGTGGGGAAAAAGTAGTTAGTCAGCCACCAATTGTGCAAGTTCTCCCACTTAAAAAGATGAGAGAGGCCTGTAATTTTCATCATAGGTACACGTCAACTATGACAGACAAATTGAGAATTTTTTTCTCCAAAAAATCACATTGTAGGATTTTTAATGAATTTATTTGCAAATTATGGTGGAAAATAAGTATTTGGTCACCTACAAACAAGCAAGATTTCTGGCTCTCACCGACTTCTTTAAGAGGCTCCTCTGTCCTCCACTCGTTACCTGCATTAATGGCACCTGTTTGAACTTGTTATCAGTATAAAAGACACCTGTCCACAACCTCAAACAGTCACACTCCAAACTCCACTATGGCCAAGACCAAAGAGCTGTCAAAGGACACCAGAAACAAAATTGTAGACCTGCACCAGGCTGGGAAGACTGAATCTGCAATAGGTAAGCAGCTTGGTTTGAAGAAATCAACTGTGGGAGCAATTATTAGGAAATGGAAGACATACAAGACCACTGATAATCTCCCTCGATCTGGGGCTCCACGCAAGATCTCACCCCGTGGGGTCAAAATGATCACAAGAACCACACGGGGGACCTAGTGAATGACCTGCAGAGAGCTGGGACCAAAGTAACACACTACGCCGCCAGGGACTCAAATCCTGCAGTGCCAGACGTGTCCCCCTGCTTAAGCCAGTACATGTCCAGGCCCGTCTGAAGTTTGCTAGAGTGCATTTGGATGATCCAGAAGAGGATTAGGAGAATGTCATATGGTCAAATGAAACCAAAATATAACTTTTTGGTAAAAACTCAACTCGTCGTGTTTGGAGGACAAAGAATGCTGAGTTGCATCCAAAGAACACCATACCTACTGTGACGCATGGGGGTGGAAACATCATGCTTTGGGGCTGTTTTTCTGCAAAGGGACCAGGACGACTGATCCGTGTAAAGGAAAGAATGAATGGGGCCATGTATCATGAGATTTTGAGTGAAAACCTCCTTCCATCAGCAAGGGCATTGAAGATGAAACGTGGCTGGGTCTTTCAGCATGACAATGATCCCAAACACACCGCCCGGGCAACAAAAGAGTGGCTTCGTAAGAAGCATTTCAAGGTCCTGGAGTGGCCTAGCCAGTCTCCAGATCTCAACCCCATAGAAAATCTTTGGAGGGAGTTGAAAGTCCGTGTTGCCCAGCGACAGCCCCAAAACATCACTGCTCTAGAGGAGATCTGCATGGAGGAATGGGCCAAAATACCAGCAACAGTGTGTGAAAACCTTGTGAAGACTTACAGAAAACGTTTGACCTGTGTCATTGCCAACAAAGGGTATATAACAAATAATTGAGAAACTTTTGTTATTGACCAAATACTTATTTTCCACCATAATTTGCAAATAAATTCATAACAAATCCTACAATGTGATTTTCTGGATTTTTTTTTCTCATTTTGTCTGTCATAGTTGACGTGTACCTATGATGAAAATTACAGGCCTCTCTCATCTTTTTAAGTGGGAGAACTTGCACAATTGGTGGCTGACTAAATACTTTTTTCCCCCACTGTATTAGTAGGGTTGCAGATAGAGTCAATGTCCTACTACTGCTCCACAACAACCCCAGCCGAAGTATCTAAAGATCTATAGAATACAAGTAGACACTACAGTAGCCTACTTGATAACAAGGCTATGGGTGGTCCACTCCAGGGTTGGGATCAATTCCATTTCAATTCCAGTCAATTCAGAACGGAAACCAAAAATCATAATTATAATTCTCCCCTTTGAAAAACATTGGAGAGAATTGGAAATGGAATTTCAGTCTACTTCCTGAATTGGCTGTAATTGAAAGTAATTGAAATGGGATTGACCCCAACCCTGTTCCACTCTATACTGACCAACACCAAGATCAATAAAAACAATACGATTGTTTGTGTGAATGAGACTAGTATTGAATTCCACATTCATATGTAGAGTTTCATTAGAATAAAAAAAAACGCTATATATTAATTATCAGAAATGTTGGTAAATTCTTTATCAGTCCCAAGCCAAATCAGCCAATAAGTCTGGTTTTGCCACTAATTTAATTTATCTGCTTGGCAAGCCCTCTGTAAGTGTTTTGAAGTCTGTCTGAGATACACTATATATACAAAAGTATGTGGACAACCCTTTAAATCAGTGGTTTCGGCTATTTCAGCCACACCCGTTGCTGACAGCTGTATAAAATCGAGCACACAGCCACGCAATCTCCATAGACAATCATTGGCAATAGAATGGCCTACCCGAAGAGCTCAGTGACTTAAATGTGGCACTGTCATAGGATGCCACCTTTTCCAACAAGTCAGTTCTTCAAATTTCTACCCTGCTAGAGCTGCCCCAGTCAACTGTAAGTGCTGTTATTGTGAAGTGGAAACGTCTAGGAACAAGAACGGCTCAGCAGCCAAGTGGTAGGCCACACAAGCTCACAGAACGGGACCGCCGAGTGCTGAAGTGCGTAAAAATCGTCTGTCCTTGGTTACAACACTCCCTACCGAGTTCCAAACTGCCTCTGGAAGCAAAGTCAGCACAATAACTGTTTGTCGGGAGCTTCATGAAATGGGTTTCCATGGCCGAGCAGCCACACACAAGTCTAAGATCACCATGCGCAACGCCAAGCGTCGGCTGGAGTGGTGTAAAGCTCGCCGCCATTGGACTGGAGCAGTGGAAACTCATTCTCTGGAGTGATGAATCACACTTCACCATCTGCCAATCTGACAGAATAATCTGGGTTTGGCGGATGCCAGGAGACGCTACCTGCCGCAATGCATAATGCCAACTGTATAGTTTGGTGGAGAAGGAATAATGGTCTGGGGCGGTTTTTCATGGTTTGGGCTAGGCACCTTAATTCCGGTGAAGGGAAATCTTAACGCTACAGCATACAATGACATTCTAGACGATTCTGTGCTTCCAACTTTGTGGCAACAGTTTAGGGAAGACCCTTTACTGTTTCAGCATGACAATGCCCCCATGCACAAAGCGAGGTCCATACAGAAATGGTTTGTTGAACAACTTTGGCATGAATTGGAACGCCGACTGCGAGCCAGGCCTAACCGTCCAACATCAGTGCCCGACCTCACTAATGCTCTTGTGGCTGAATGGAAGTAAGTCCCTGCAGCAATGTTCCAACATCTAGTGGAAAGCCTTCCCAGAAGAGTGGAGGTTATAGCAGCAAAGGTGGGACCAACTCCAAATGAATGCCCATGATTTTGGAATGAGATGTTCTACGAGCAGGTGTTCACATACTTTTGATCATGTAATGTATATAAGAAAGCTCAGGAAAACATCAGGAACCATATTTCTGCATCCTCTCCATCGTAGAAAAACTAACATTCTAACAAGTCCTGTGGACTCAACAGACAGACAACACGTGTGTGTTCGTGAGAGTCTCAGCTTTCCATGGTGGGGTCATAATTGTAGCTCAAACGGTTCTGACTTTAGAGACGTTTTCGTGAGAACAACCAATTTCGGGAAGTCTCCTGGTCTCAGGACCAGTCCAAATCACGGACCCGTGACAGAGAATAGAACTAATAGATGATTGATGAAGTTGATTTGTGTTTTTTCACCACCTAATCAAGGCATGGGGCTGATCAATGACGGACATGTATTTGTTTTATTTTTATGAGTCAATACAATAATATGTAAAATATTTACATTTAGTCATTTAAATTAGTTAGTCCATTTTTTGTTAAGATCGCTAGGTGAGACAACCACATTCCACAGTCAAATATAAAGGATGTGAAAATTCCATTCCAGCTAAACAATGGATTTATATAGCGTTTTGCAACAAAACAAATTTGAATACACATCTAAAATCGATGAATAAAAAAATATGAGAATAGTAATATTTTACACACACATGAAGGTACTCACAAGCAATCATTTTTTGATGAAAAAACACAAATGTGTAAAATTGTGGATATATAGTTTTGGAACGAAACTCTTTACATACGAAGAGTAACTGTATCGTTTTATTTTGATAGGCCATATGTACAGGCTCAGCAAACTAGAAATAAAGAGACAAACACAATAGCACCTGCATCTGTTGACTTGCAACGCACATGCATTTTACATTGGGGTTTTACATTGGCTATGCAATGTGATGTACTACTGCAGATTAAATGCAGTAAATTGAAAGCGGAGCAAATGAAAAACAGAGGGGGGAAACATCCGAACATCATGCAGCCAGTCCAATCCAATCCACTTTCCATCCTCTGAATATTTCGGTGATCTTATCAGAGATAGGGGAGAGGAACAGAGAGAGAGGAGAGAGAGAGAGACAGATAGAGAGAGAGAGGAGGAGAAAGAACAGAGAGAGACAGAGAGGATGAGGGAAGAGAGAGAGAGAGAGAAAGAGAGAGAGAGACAGAGAGAGAGTTAGCAGTGCTTTGCCCAGTGGAGCATGCAGCAAGGCAGGGTCGGCCAGGAAATAGGGTCCTCGCTGAATTAATTGTGTGAGACGTCTGCAGGGGCGTTGGAGTGGGACGAGTGTTGAGGGAGTGGGGGGGCTGGCAGGGATGTGTGAAGGGAGGGGGTTGAGAGTGGGAGAAGAAGAGGAGGCGTGCATTCATTGTTAGTGGGTGGGTTGTCCTGCTGGAGTGTAATAACGCTACTTCAGTACAATGATGGCTCGTTCAGTCTCACAGGTTCAGCTGTGCGCCTCCGCCCCCTTGTTCTCCTCCTCTTCCCCAGATTGCCCCAGGGCCGGGGGTTGGCCAGGGTGCTGTGGTGAACGCAGGACCACCCTATCTGTCCTTGTCGCATTTTTGCCCACGTGTTTCCACCTCACATTCTCCCCTGTCAAGCAGGTTGGCCATCTTAGTGAGCCTCTGTGTGAAAGTGACTACATTCCAGTTGCTCTACCACCCTTTTCCTCGGTATGCACGGCTCATGCTGTTCACTGCTTGGGGCTGGGTGGTAGTTGCCTTCAGGGACGGCCTGTTCAATAGGGCGATATGGGCGACGCACTGCCAAACGGGAAAAGGAAGGGATTTTTTTTCTAATCAATTATATCACGGCAACAGTAGTTATCAGTGTTGTAATCTATACGTCTGATCTGCCACAGTGCCACACTGCCACTAAATGTCGAATCAGGCTAAAGTCGTGCTTCAAATGGCTCCACCCCCTTTTTGGGGCGATTTCAGTCAGATTGAAAATCGCCCAGAACTTCTGTCATAGACTCCCATGTAAAATCTATTTTTTTCAAATTTCAGAGCCTTCAATACAATCTCAATGGGTGTCTGTGGGCTTGCACTTACGCGCTTTCGTCACATGAACGTAACTAAGAAAAGAGAGGGTAGCAGCGTCAATCAATTCACTACTACTATCAACATGGCTAGGCTTCAGTGCAACTCGATTGTGTCTTTGAAAGAATTTCCTTTTTGTCGGCGAACAAATGAAGATAAATTGGCAACGAAACAATTAGGACCTCCCAGACCAAATTTAATAATTCAACAGGTTTCTACTAAAGGGGGAAGTCCTACACCCGAGGATTTTCCAAAAAATGGTACGAACGAAAAAATAACATTGCCACTCAACTGGATGAGGGATACAGGCTAGCTGTCCGCCGCCACAACGATGAGGTTAGTGTTGATAATCACAAGTTTACTGGAGAACTGAGACCAAGTAGAGACTTTGGACAGGGTGGATATGGTTATATTGCGATATTGTCAATACAGTATATCGTAAAGTATCACTATGTAACTCGATTTCTTTCACCCCAATCCCTCAAATTAACGGTAAATAACTGAATTGTTTGCCCCACATTTAGCTAAGATGATTAGCTAGCCAGCTAAAATGTTTTATTTAGTTAGCAGTCGCATCTACAATAGTTTACTGTCAATAACATGTCTCCAAAAATGACGTGGTGTCTCCAATTGTGTTGACATTTTACAATTGCGATGCGCATCCATGAGTATCCACTTTCTGTAGCTCAGCTGGTAGAGCACGGCGCTTGTAACGCCAAGGTAGTGGGTTCGATCCCCGGGACCACCCATACACAAAAATGTATGCACGCATGACTGTAAGTCGCTTTGGATAAAAGCGTCTGCTAAATGGCATATTATTATTATTATTATTATTATTCCAGCCTTGTGTAGGTCTCCAATTTTGTCCCTGACATCCTTGGAGAGCTCTTTGGTCTTGGCCATGGTGGAGAGTTTGGAATCTGATTGATTGATTGCTTCTGTGGACAGGTGTCTTTTATACAGGTAACAAGCTGAGATTAGGAGCACTCCCTGAGATCAGTCAATAAATGATTCTGGTATTGACTTATATGCTGCCCCTGTCTTCATGTTGTTGCTGGACATATCTTTTTAAAAATGTGTGTAGGTCACCTAAATCATCAGAAAAATTGCCCCTCCTGAGAATTTTTTCAGGAGCCGCCACTGGTTGCCTTTCAACTGGATGTGCAAGTCAGCAATATGCTCCCATCTGCCAGATGGGTAGACAAAACTAATGATTGGAGTACTGGTAATATCAGTAAATGAACAGTGACTCGGTTTTTGTGAGGGCTTTGGCCAAGTCATTGGGCCAAGTCATTGGCTCACGGTAAAGCCTCTCAGAAGGCACGAATCCTCAAATCCTATACAGGACAGTAAACCTCGACAGGAGATTGGGAATATTAACGGTTGCCAGTCTATTAAATGAATCTGTTGGCGTCTTTATCAACTAAGATGCTATTGAGTGATATTTTTTCCTCTGAGTAGACCTTACCTACTGAAATTATTTAATGGAGCTGGAGCCCGGAGGGTGGAATAGGATGGGATGGGAAGTCTGGAGCTGCAGATATCACAATACTTCATATCTTCTTCCTCAGAGATTGAGATCAAATCTATGGAATGGGCCAGTATATAAAAGTAAAGCTGCTCAACTTAACTCCATTCCGAAACCCCACCGCAAAACTGATTACCTCAACCTGAGGAAATTATAGAGATGATACCAGGCCACAATGAAAATGACCACAGACATCCTGCAGGGTCGACCAGAAAATGTGATTGCATCCTCCTCCTAAGCCATTCTCACAAACTCATGATCGAGTTCAATACCAAAAGCCCATCTGGATAGAGGAACTGAGGGTAGCGTCTGTCAAAGGCAAAGTACATTATGAATAAACATGACTGAGGATTGACAGCTGAGGGTGGCGGAGCCCCCTCTACCTCTCCGTGCCAAGCAGGCCAAATGCCTCCAGATAATCCCAGATGATCCCTAGAAAGCTGTAAACACAGGGTTTAACTGATGATGCCATTCAGATGGGAGGTGTGTGTGTATGTGTGTGTGTGCACGTGTATGAGCGTGTATATGCGTGCGTGGGTGTGTGTGTGCCAAACTGTAATGAGCAATGGAACAGTTTCCCTCTTGTCCTAATCACACTCTATAAGCCCTACCCGCGTCATTCTGATAGAGATCAAATGACAAACGAAAACGGCAACGTTTCTAAATGATTAGTCCTGATAAATATACAGGGAGAAATAAAAGTACTTTGAAAATAACTGTTGGCTTTTATAATTAATAATAATAATAATAATAATAATAATAATAATCTCGGCTTTTAATAATAATAATAATCTCGGCTTTTAGTGACGCGTGTCCCCTGATTCCTGTACCGATGCCAAGTCTGCCATGGCATTGTTTAGTTTCCTTTCTTTATCCCCTCCCTCCCTCCCTCCCTCCCTGCCTCCCTCCCTCCCTCCCTCACTTCTCTCTT